>NC_051179.1:84458655-84481800 GCF_013339695.2 Rhipicephalus sanguineus | reverse complement strand
CAAGCCTTGCGGCGGCTTAGTGCAAGCTTCGCCATTTTTTAATTTCATAAATAGATGCGTTTATAAACAGTGCAAACAGGAATAAACAGTATCCAGTGCCCTAGAGTGCAACAACGAAGACTGCATTTGATTTCGCAACTTTATCGCGCAATACAATAAACAGACACTAAAACTAAAACGAATTTTTTCGTAGTAAACTAACGCTTTCAGAATTTCGAAAGCACCACCCTTGCCGCGGGAAGATGTTTGGTCAGCGTGAAGGCTCCCAATATGAAAGTACAGGAGGTGACTCCGCCTTGAGCCTCCCGCACCAATACGCCGTGACGTCATACACCTCGATGACGTCCGCTCGGGCCTACGTAATTATTTATTGGTCGTTGTCAAAAATGATTTCGGTAAGGGATG
Organism: Rhipicephalus sanguineus; assembly: GCF_013339695.2. Taxonomy (NCBI): domain Eukaryota; kingdom Metazoa; phylum Arthropoda; class Arachnida; order Ixodida; family Ixodidae; genus Rhipicephalus; species Rhipicephalus sanguineus. The sequence continues at coordinate 84,481,395 of NC_051179.1, read as the reverse complement.
TGAAGAGCAGCTTGTAATCATAAAAGCTTACCCCAGTTCTACCAAGTGTGAAATGTGCAGAAAGAGCGGAGCTGCGGTTCTCCTGTATTTCCTATTTGATTAACGCTTCGTCCGCGACCTAGGCAGTCACGCCATCTGTGGGTGTATCAGGGAACCGAAGCGTCACCAGCGCGAACACTCTGTTGTCAGGCCCAGCGCCTAGAACAGCTCCGCTTTTAAAACATATAGCTGATTATGTAACGCAGGCCAAGTGAGGCTGCTAGTCCCAAAAGATTCGGCGCCGACCTATGCAACAGCTGAACATGCTAATCTGATCTACCCGCACAAATCATAATAAATCAAATCATGAAAATATGTCATTCCTTGGCTGTCGGTGTAAAACACTTCTCGCCCATTTGTACGGCTTGCCTCGTTAAACGTGCAAATTCAAGGTTCCATTTCGCTTCGTCGAAGAAGAGAAGAATTTCTAATCTATCGCTAATCTGAACGACTGTCCGGGAAGGGACGCGCAGCTGTGCGTGTTATGCAGCATGGTGATCGTGACGGCAGCTGTGACGTTCGAGCAGCGCCAGGCGGAAAAGCAAGGAGATGCCACTGACTGTTGGAGTCGATTTCCGTGGCAAATGGTTCTGCTGCTCGGAGCCGTGCAGGTCGTCAGCAAGGTCATTGAGGTAAGTGAATTTTACACGAATATGTGCCTAATACTATTGATACATTCACATAACCAACAGGGCCCAGAAAGCCGTTATAGAGATGGCTGGTAATGTGAACGATACAATACAACACGTTCAAACAATTATTCAGGCGAATACCTTAGGTGTCTTTGCTGAAGCTGCCCAAGAAGAGGACGGTTACCCTGACGCGACAGCGCAGGGACGATAGAATCCTCGTGCATGCGAAGAAAAATAAGATTTTTACCTGGAACCAAACCCAAGTATTATGCGTGGCAGTATATCCAGCCATATGCCCAGATATTCTGCCAGTATGCCATTATATCCAGGTAATATGCATGGAAATGTATATCTAGCCAAAAAAGAATGAACATAGAATACGGCGAAGAAGACAGGAAAGTTCTTTTTTTTTTACGTTCGTTCGTTTTTGCCTGGATACATATTTCCTCAATGGAATGTGCCAACTAGCAGAAAAACGTGTTGTACAGTCAAGTATTGTACTACAGAACCATGACAGCGCTTGAAACTGCTTTGGAAAAAGACCTTATGCAGTGATGTACGGCAAGAACTGACGTTAACAGATTCAATATGGCGCAGCAGAAGTGTAGCCTCCAGAGTTGCGGATGAAGAGTCTGAGAAACAATTAGAGGCAAACGATATTAAGTCTGCATTCCTTTGAAAGAGAGGTACGGACGAAAGACTCCTAAAAAGAGGTTTACTGAGGCTCGATCATCATTCTAAAATTTTAAGTATTCCGACAGCGGGACACGGAACTCGAATCCTCTCGTTGCGCAGTCCGATGCTCTAACCTAAAGTACACAGCATGCGAGCGTTTTATTACTGTACATCCATCGGAATGCGGCGGGTGTAGCCAATCAGCGCAATGAAATTTCGAAGTCATGTAAGCGCCGCATCAACAGGACCTGAAACACCTGTTTAATTTGCCATAGAATTTTAGGGTATCTTTATATTGATCTTGGTTGCCTCAACACTCTTGCCGCAAGAAAAATGCATCCGTTTATTATAAACGAAGTTATTGCACGAAACGTGCAATTATTTATTTATTTATTTATTTATTTATTTATTTATTTATTTATTTATTTATTTATTTATTTATTTATTTATTTATTACATACGGCAGCCTCGCTGTAATTTTTGCAGGAGTGGGGATCACACATCAAGTGCAGATAGAAATTCACGAACACCTCCTGGTAAATAATTTCAGTGTTCAGTTGTCGAGAAGAAAAAACAAAAAAATAATTACACCATCTCCCGCTAAAGGGGACCATGAGGCGGTGCGAAGCCGGAGCACTTGCACGATCGCGTTCCGTTGGCGTTCGCTGGGCATGCTACCGACCACGCGTCGTGGAACGCGAAGAGGAACACTACGCGCGTCGTGTCTTCCCTCTAGCCTGGCCGTTAATTCTCACAGGGCGTGCGGGGAACGTCGACAAGCGCGAGAGAGAGGCAGCGTAGGAGAGGAGAGAGAGAGGGAAGGGGAGGCGCATGCGCTGGCCCTCATCGCGGCGCTGCACAGGAGAGAATTTCGGCATGTCGAGCCCGCATTTCAGAGGAGCCAATCGAGGCAAGCGCTGTACTAGAACTGTTGAGTGGCGTGAACGCGCCTCGCCGCCTGATGCCTTCCGCGTCGACCGTAGCGGCGGCGTTGCAGTCGCTCGGTACTGAAGGCGCGCGGCGCGGCGCGCTAGAACGGGCCGCTAGAACTGCTGGACGCATCGGCGGCGCCCGGCTAATCGGCACTGATGTGGCTTTCGTTGCATGTCTATCATTATTAAGCGTAGGAATTGTCGTCGTAAGCCTTGATAGACAAAACTTCAAAGCTTTTAATGGATGCTTGCTTCATATATGCCTTTGAGAGATACTGCAAATCAGTTGTACCCGCAGTGACTGCTGGAAAGTACGCAAAATATAAAAATGAAAACGGGCTGACACCGACCGTGAATATTCACGATCTCAGTGTAATTGAGCCGAACTTATTGCTGGGCTATTTAGAACAATTACTCTCAATTAACTAGACGCCGAACGACCGCCAGAAGAAAGAGACAGAGGAAACAAAAAGGGCGTTTCTTATTCTGATTTCTTCTGCCCCAATGCTTTCTTTGGTGGTGATTCGGCGTCTAGTTTATTGAGAGTAACTGAGCTGCTCTAATGGAATTAGAGCAGCTCACACCGATCATTTACCGCGCGTTGGCGAATCTTTACAAATGCGCTGTAAATATGACTTAGACATTACGAGGGCTCAAAGGTATTGGAACGCAAAGTTAACTCGACCGGTACAAGTAACGGTCGTCCTCAGGTGCCTTGCACGGATATTGTTATTAATTGCTAGGCGCCGGTTGGGGAGGGGATACTTCTATCCGTATTTGTGCGTGTAAATATATATATATATATATGAACATAATCTCGCAAAGCATAGAGCACCACCGCCTAGGCACGTAGCCAGGATTTTTTTTCGGGGGGGGGGGGCCCAAGGCCTAATTATTCGAAAGAAAGTCTTTTCATGGTAAAAAGAAAAAAAGTTGCCCGGGAATATAAGAGGCTGGACGAATTTGGGGGGGGGGGGGGCGGGCCCCCCCCCTTGCCTACGTGCCTGCCACCGCCCCTCCTGGCTTCACTTTTGACACTTTAGAGATAAAGCAATGAAATTATAATACAAAACGTTGTCAAAAAGAAGTTTTTCTAATGGCATCGATAGAAGATCAGGAAAAGTGCAGTATAAGGTGTCCATTGAAAATGAGAACTGGCTGTAATGAATTTAGGCAGAATAACCGACGGGCTATATTTACATTTGCGAATTTGAATACGCTTGAGATAAGCCCTGATGCATGAAGTTTGTTCCTTGGAGGTGAACACGCGCCTTCGGCTCGGCTTCCTGGCTCGCCTTCCTGGTATGTTAAGCCCTCAGAGGTCGCATAACCGATGTATCGTAATCGCGGAAGCATGCTGTTAAAACAAGATAGCCTTTCAGCATTTAAGAAACAGTGCAAAACTGGCAGAACTCAGCCGTCACTAATATAAATGTTGCGATAGAGTCCTTTGTACTCCGATTATACTCATGAGTCATGAAACAGTCGAGCGCATTCGAGCTCATACAGAGATCAATGCTCTGGATATATCGTATACAGACTGCCGGCAGAAGAATTGTAGGCTTTCGTCGCTGGTTCGTTAGTTCTTCGTAGTCAGTGTTCGTAGTCACTTATAGTGTAGCGCGGCTCGAAGTGCTGCTTGCAAACCGCACAGCAATCAGTGAGCAGCTAGATGCATGTGCGCAAAATCCGATTGTCACCTTCTTTGGGGGTCGGCAGGCTCCAAGAACAGGAAATATCTCGGCGCAATTTTGGCACACCTGCATATTCACTCATGCACCATGACGCGTAGCAGGCGTTGAGACACCGATTGAAGCTCAGTAATGCAATAAACGCGCTCAAAACGCGCAATTACACGCTTTCGTAGGCTGCGACGAGCGCGCGCCAAATGCAGACGCTCTCCACAGCTTCAGTAGTACAAAGTGACTACAGCGCCGCCGCTACGGTCGCCCGTCGGAGCATCACCCGAGATGCGGCGCGGCCGCTTCGTTCGTTCCACTGCCCCCTTCTAGTACACTGTAACTGAACGCGCGCAGCGCTCTACTATTTGAAGGAGAGGAGACTAGAGGAGGAGAGTAACGTATGCGCCGTGAGAGCAGAAGCGAGAACGCAGGAGAAGCGCAAGCAGGTGCTGGTAGAGAAGTGGAGAGAGTAACGCGCAGCTGTTGGAGAGACGGAAGGAAAGTCGCGCATGCGCAGTGTGATCAACTCTGCGTGCGGATTACCACGCCGCCTTACATACCGCCGAGCAAGAGATACTTCGCGTCTAAAACACACACAAGAAACAAACTGTGTTTGAACATATCAGTTCTCGTTTGAAATGGTGAAAGGTTTAGTATGCGAGAGCTACACGTACGGGAAGGATGAGCGAACGTAAGACATTTGTTTAAAGGATTCAGGCGTGACGAGTTAATTTCTCACTCCTTTCGTCGCCACAATCGCGCTTTAAGTTGCAGAGAGATTGAAACAGGGCCGTGCGCCACACAAGGTATACTTCACCGCGCGTCATGGCCTGAGCCCTTCCTCTTATTTCTTCGAACGCATTCGTTTCCGATTCGGACATTCGCGGCGCCTGCACGCGGCGGCCTACAGTGGCGATTACGGTGTATAGCTTTATGCACAACACAGCATATCCGCTGGCACCCCGCGCTGTTCGTGATAATGAAATCAGCTAATACCTGTCAAGGCCGCTTGTTACATAGGTTGCTGCGCTAGCTGCGTAGTTTGCGACGACACTGCAAGGGAGTTAACAAATGATCTCTGGCTGTTTCTGATTCTTCTGCCTGTTCTGTCTAGAGAAAGAGAAGAGACGGTGCCTGGCGACCACCGGACTGAGTTAGGTGTTCGTCTCGAGGTGACGTCGTCGTCGTTCGTCTGCTTTCTCCAGATCGCGTGCGGGGTCCAGGTAGAGGCGACGCGAAGCCCGCTAATACGCCAGAAATTTACGAAAGTGCGTCAGATTCGCATTGTCAGATACCGTCTCGGCACATGGAGGGGAAACGGCTCGGATGAGAGAAGCGCGGCCAGCGGCATTCGCCGCCTCGTTGCCGGGTAGGCAGGAGTGGCCTGGGATCCACACTATGCGAATGGGGTGAGGGTTAAAACGCCAAGAGGCTGCTCGAAGCAGGCGAGCCACCAGTGGGCGATGGAACCCTGAAGGCATCGAGAACAAGCCGAGCGCGCGAGTCCGTCAGGATGGTGCCTGATGTGCGATGCGAGGCGGCCAAAGCAATGGCAACCTCCTAAGGTTGCGTTACAGTGTCGGCTCTAAAGGAGGGGCCGCCGACGTGTTGCCCTCTGGGAACACAGCGGCCGTGAAGTGATCCCAGCCCGAGACGTCCAGGTAGAAAACGCCAGGGCGGTCGGGGTATCGCGCCTGAAGGACCACGGCGCGTTCTAGTCTGTGGCCGGGATGTAGTTAGGGGGTCATGTTGCGGGATAGCGGTTCCACCCATGGTTTGACACCAGAGTTTCGCTACCGGTGTCAGAGGTTCCTGGCGAGATATCGCACTGAGGCCGAATCTATGCAGCAGACGGCGCCCTGAAGGCGTCTGCTACACACCACTGATTTGGTTAACGAGATGGGCTTCCCGAAGCTCTGCAAAGGAGTGGTGCGCCCCCAGTGCCCCGAATCGGTTGTTGGAGGTGGCAAAGCCACAATGCCCATTTGTACTGGACGACGTCCAGCTGGTGCTCGTGGTGACGACTTTCTCTCCTGTCTAACCGAACAATTCTTTTAGTTTTTCGTGTGATGAGTAGAACTATTGCATGCAAAGAGTTTTCTTGTTTGTTTAAAAAACCGCTAATTATTTTGTGGCAAGTCACACTTTTTAGAAATGTTAATGGTTTGTCGGTCTCGGCCGTCAGCGTGTGCATCGCGCCACTTCATCGTTTTTGAAGCTGACGGTGTTGACGTGCTGCAGGCAAACAGCACAGTGGCGACGTCCCTGCGTGCGTCGTCATGGATGCACCAGTCTCCTCTCACGGTGCAAATCGTTTTGACCGTGGTGGGGGCGCTGCTCTCCGAGACGATGAACAACGAAGCACTCAGCCGCTTGCTGCTGCCGCTCACCATCCACGCGGTACGCAATCAAGCGCTCACTGCAAATAAACGGTGCTCTGAGAGCAGATATACGTATATTGCGAGAATTCTTGAAGGCAATGTCTTCCCGGTAATCTTGCCCTTACTGCAACGAGATGTGATGTCGACAGTGATACATGACCCAATCCAACGAATGTCTGAAATCGAGGCCTTCGTTGCTACCATGTTTCCCCGCATACTACTGTCACGAGCTAATCTTGGCTAAATGTCGGCTAAGCTCGGCTAGACATAGCGAGTGCTGGCTAATCTTGGCTATCCGTTGTTATGATTTTCTTCATTAAATGTCACCGCGATAACTTAATCATCTAACAAATTTTTTGTTACTGATTAGTGCACCTGTTATAACAATAATGATATTCTCAGCCTTTCAGCTTCAGTGAGATGAATAGACATTTCCAGAGCATTCTTAGTAATTAATTGTTATTGCAGATGAAAGAAGAATTCCGACGTTGTAACGGATCTCAGCATAAACACAAAGAGTATTAGCAACGGTTACTGCTTTTATAGCTACTACCTGCTAAGAACAATAGGGTTATTAACTGCAGTTACTAAAGGTAACATTCCTGTAACGAATATGATAAACAGTAGCCGATAGTAACTACTCAGACTTTTTCTTATGGTGCAGGGCTTCCAAGAAAAAAAAAAAGGTTCTGCTAGAGTAAACGATACGGTGTGGTGTACATCCATGAATGCTAAAGCGATGCTAATTTATGACTAATCTACGGATATTCACTAATAAAATGTCCGAATAACTACACTATGGGGCATATTGTAATTCACGAATTGCAGCCGGTGAGTCTGCAGCCAAAGTTGCTTACATGACTGTGTAGCAAGGTTTAGTTGAAACTCGGCATTTGTCCTTTATGTTTGTAGCCTTGTCTCGTCCTTTATTTCGCGCCGAAAGACACCTGCCATAATGAGAGTAACCAGCTATAAGCTACCGCAGTGTTTAATTTTTCAGCGCCACGGAAATAAGAAAACTGTTGGATTTTTTAGGACCGAATCGCGGCGCTGACTTCAACTATATGGTTGGAAGTTAATTACGTGCTTGTGTGTCCTTAATTCCAGTCCTTTTTCCAGCTTTGTTTATGTGAAACGAGAAAGTTGAAAGAGATTGCTAGCAGAGAAGGAATGCCTCACCGCACCGCCTACACAGCACCTATGCCTGCGGTTAGACATGGCTGGTGCCAGCCGCTCAGAAACACACCCGAGTATGACATACATGGTCACTATTATACCTGAGCAACACGAAGGCCAAGTTGAGGGTAGACTTTACAGACTTAGTCTCGCGTCCTCATCAGTATATGTCGTATATCATGTACTGTATCGGACCATGACCACGTCAGCGACAGCGTGCATTTCGTGGCGCAGGCCGTCACTACGCGCATGCATCCTATCTACTACGCGATACCTGTGGCCGTGGCAGCGTCGTCCAACCTGATCATGCCCATCACGCTTCCCCTGGTGATCCTTCACGAGGTCGCCGAAGTGCCCTTGCGACATCTGGTGGGTATTAACGCGATAACTGCGCGAGTATGTGCGAATGAAAGCGTCGACACTAGAGTGGTTTGCGAGACAGATATATACTCTCAGTAGCGCAGTGAACGGGGCTGGCCGGCTATTTTTCGATTTTTCTAAGAACACGTTGCCGCAAGAACACGACCAAAAAGACAACACGAAACACAGATTTACAGGAGAGAAAGCACTTTGTCCTGCAAACCTGCGTTTCTTCTTGTCTTTCGTCTTCATGCAAAATTTGCAGTGGCCTAGCTCGGCTATGCAAGGACATACGTATCCTTAGCTATAGGGTTCAGCTGATTATTCTTAGCTTTCCTGGTTGTCAAGCTTCTCCGCTATTCTGCGCTGCTTAGCAGCATTTGCGCTCTCCTCCATGGTTATACCACACTGGCAAACGCCAGCCAGCCAGTCTCACAACTGGCTAACCTCCCTGTCCTTCAGTATTTCTTTTCCTCCTCCTCCTCCCCGCTATATGTATACCCCCACTGATACGTCTGCGCATGTGCACAGAATAAGAGACGCTGTGAAACGACTCCGGCGCAGCGTCAGACGGCCACTGCGCAACGGAGGCGCACAGCTGGGCGCACGCCGGCACCAGTGCATCTGCCGCGGCTCTCACGTCACTCCTCTGGAATTCGCAGACCGGTGAGGCGCGCGCGGCGGCGGCGGCGGCGGCTCCGGTGCGCAAGCTGTGCGCTGTGTGACGTCACTGTTCCTCGCGCATGCGCAGCACAGCTCTTGGACTGCCAAGCGAAAACTGTTCCACCTGGACCAGTGTAGCTAACGCTACAAAAAAAAAAACATATGGCAGCTCGACTACTCTTAAATCCGAGGAAGTGTGCAGCACAGGCACCCAGGGATTCCCGTTTGTAGAGTTCCCACTGCTCTGTTTACCAGAGCGTCGATGACGCCATTGATTGAGGTAAGCTTACAGGGTTTCCCCGGCAGGAGTAGAATCTTGTTAGGGAGCTTCGCGAACTCGGTGTGCAACATGTGCACTACTTTTTGCTGCGCTTTATAGACTTCCTGCTTCCTGTTTCCCCCTTCAAATGTTTCGCCGTAGAAAGCCGGTGAGAGGAGAAATCGCGCGCTCTGCGAGGCGGTGGCGCCCTCTCTTGCGCGGGGCTGGAGTCAGCTGCATGTTTACAAACGTTTTTAGCGATTTTAAGTTATTTATTGCGATTACTTGGTCATTTATTTTATTATATTAATTTAGACCTTGTTTGTTCATTTTAATGCAGTTTTAAGCATGGCTAGCCTTGTTGTGGCCTGTATTGAGAGCTTTCCAGTGAGCATGATCACGCGACATAGATGCATGAATGGATGACAAAAAAGACTCCGCACTTAAATACGACAGGCACTTGCGAGGTACCCACTACGCCATAAATCACCATAATTTTTGTGAAGTAGGGAAGCACCCACTATGCCATTATTCTTTATCCTGCGGAGAAGCGAGGTACATGCTACACATCTGTAAGACATTTTTGTTCATTTTGTTGATGGTGTGGCTAATGAAGAATTATAGCTGATCCCTTTGTAATGGGTTGGAAGCATTAAGACGACCCACTCGTTACGCATTTCGCATTGTGTGACCGCCTAGTTGTTACTTTCTTCTTCTTCCACGCTATATTACATACGTTAACGCAATTCCTTGCCCGATGTGACGCCTGTATAGGGTCTTTTTGGGAAGGAGTTTCACGCGCCGGCGTGGCTGTGTTAGAATGTTCGACTGCCACGCAGAGGGCCCAGGTTCAAATCCCATACAATCATGGATATCTTTTTTTCTCATTTCGCGCGATAGCGGTTACAGACACCGGCGGCGGCGGCGGACAACTACGCTGTCAAAAACAGCTGTTGTTTTGTCCTCATAGCAGCATTCGCTGTAAAAAAGAGGAGGCAACACGTGATGCTGTCAAATAGGGGTCATTACATAAAAACGGACAATTTATAAAAAAAACTATCTGTGGGCAGGCAATTAATTAAGGTTAGTGTCGAACTTCTCAACCACGCCGTATTTCTGTCTTGCATAAATTTATTGTATACTTCTACTTTTTATATATCCTGGAATTTAATTATTAGTTTTGCTTTGATTTCTTTATTTGATAACGTTTTATGTTGCGATGGTTTCTGTATTCACTTACTTTATTTCTGTTCTTCTTCATTGCGGACGGAAATCGCACGTAGCGCATCACCATACCACGTGAAAGAATATATGTGGAAGCGGCCTAGAAAGACGTTTTTCTTCGAAGACCAGTCCCATTTCTCTAACATCTCGGCAAACAGAAATGATCGCTATCATCAAAGCTGCAGATTCAAGAAGGGTCGCCTTCTTGAATCAAGGAACGTATATCTACAGGCGACCGGCACTATTGGCTAGTATGCATGAGGCTGTGTAAACACGAATGAAAATAACTAACAGATAATGTGTGCACACCTTCCTCCTCGAACGAGTCAACGGATTTCAGAATTCTGGCGAGCCTTGCTACAAAAACACCATGCGACAAATACCGCTAGACATATTATCCGGGAGTACGTCGGTTACGCACTATATCGGGTTAATGTTTTGGTAATTCCTAGAGTTTGTGCGTTCTGAATTCTTTAGAATGGGCGCATCGTCTATGCATCGTGTACAGCGACAGAATCCTTGGTTGTCAATTAGTCGCCCCTCAATTTAGCAACGGTAGTCCATGGTTTTGAAAAGAGATGCTGTCGCGACTGCCTACACTCCACCTCACAAGCTGTTGACATCACTGTTGAAGGCACGGGCGCCCTCAGCCAACGATGATAGAGCGCACTACATATTTTGTGTTTCTACGTGCCTGTCGCCGCCGTGAATTCGACAGGTGGCTTCATCTGTGTGCAAAAACGTGTGCTATAGTGTCTAGTTCTTTTTGTGTTGTAGCGGGTGGTGACTGGTGTTTTTTTAAACTTTGGTTCGTTTGTGAAAGGACGAACATCCTTTCCAAAGGGACTCTACCTATTTTATCGCCACCAGTTCCAATCAGTGTATCTTTTTCAATGTTTCTGCCACGTGTACAAAAAAACAACAACATTTACTTCAATGTGGCGATTGTCCAAGCACGCTGCTTCAATTACAGGCCGGGGAATTCCTATATGGATGGAAGCGGAATCAATCAGGCATTCGACCAATCATTGAATAAATCAAGCAAACAGTACATTTTCCGTCGTAATACCACGCGGCTTCTCGATCTCTAAGAGGACAGACTTTTGGGCTAGTTGGTTTGTTACGATCATTGAAGCCACAGCGCTGATTAGACAGGGACCACAGGAACAGGACGGGACGTGCGCTACTATTTTGGCTACTCTCACTGAACAATACAAAATGATCCGGACTTCTAGGCACACATCTCATGAATCCCGTTAGCCCGTTAGAGGGGTTCACATCTCATCATATTTTTAACTCGTACCAACACTGCTGATATTTTCGTCCTCCAGGTTGATTAAAGCTGTTGCACCATATAGTCCACAATATTGCCGACAATGTGGTCCAGTAATCTCATCACATCTTGCTGAAGCGTTGCTAAACGAGAGCCCACAAGGCCCTTGACGTCTCTTTGTCGACAGTACGGATACGTGTGTTTCATGCTGGATAGTGCTGACAGTCCACATCTGACTACGCTGGCCGGCGGTGCCCGATATATATATATATATATATATATATATAAGGCTTAAATGCGGAAGAGTAACTTGGGTTGCTGCAAGGTTATGAGTATTTTAAGAGTATATGCGCCTTCATAAAAAACCACTTTATTGTCGACGTTTCGATCGGAGACCGATCTTCATCAAGACCCAGTGTCATTGGACCCTACGTGGAGAATGATTAAGATCGGTCTCCGATCGAAACGTCGACAATAAAGTTGTTTTCTCCGTTATTCAGCGCAGGTACCGCCGGCGGTACTGCACAATGTGTGTATTTTCACTTGAAGCCAAATTTCTTCTGAATCATGGGCATCGCCACTCTGGACATGGTCGGTAGCATCTCATCCACATTGAAACGCTGCACAATATGCCTTACGCTGCGCCTGTCTGAAAAAAGCTGTGCACCACTTTTTCGCTACTCTCAGGTGAAAATCGTCCAGCTTCTTCGCGCATTCACGGTGTTTAGAACGCTTCTTCGGTGGCAGCACTCTGCCCATCTTCTCCGCCTGCATTTGCCGCCCGTAGAGCGTTCGCTCGCTCACCTGGGTGAATTTTGCTGTCCTCGTGATGAGCGAATTCGCACCTGCATTGCTTCCACACTCGACGCGATGTTCTTCAGAAACGTTTTAGCTAACTGCTTCTCCGACTTAGAGAAATCGCGCACATTCGATGGACGGTACACAGGCGACATAATCCACTCGGGTGACGCCATGTTGCCGAAAGGCGGCGCATCACCACCTCGCAGCAGGCCTCTGCAGAGGTGTGTTTACATGAAGGAATTGTCTATTAATCTCACGACGGATTGCAACACTCTCTATAGTTAAAAAATAGGACATCAGTCCTAACTATCTTTAAAATTGTTTTGTTTGTAGTTTAAACATGACAAGCGTCGTAAAAGCGTCGGCGTCGCTCAGCATATGACGCACGCCTGCCTCACCTGGCTGTAACAGCGCGTTCCATGCTCACGCGCTCGCCCCGAGAAAAATTGCGGCCGGGCTACCGGGGCGGCACGACGCGCTTTGCGTTTCCCTCTAGGCCGGCCGTGGTGTTCAATCACATTTTAACATGCCGCGGGATGGCGACCAAGTTCTGCGTCCAGTATGCGACGCTCTTCTGGCTATCACACCTCGTTCTCTGAACGCTTTCACCGTTAACTACTACAAATACCACAAGGGTTTGTTTAATCATTTAACATGGACGTTAGTCACGGGACGGAGACGTACCACCAATCATCAAAGTGGGTGCATACACGTTAAACGGCGCCATTAGCTGCCAGACATAAATATACATTGTGCAAACTCTTATATCAATGTACAGTAAGCATTCAGTTACTTCTGTAAGGGCACGCTTTACTTTCGTGTTATTCCGATTCCTATGACGGAAAGATCAACCGTGTTTTTTGTTTGTAGTGTAAACATATTCCTAGATTGCTAAGATATTTGAGGGACTATTTGCTGTGCTCCTAAACTACAGTACACTGTACCTAAACACCTGATTGGATGGGACTTGGCAGCTAGTACAGTTATAATGGGAGCGGTTAGGGTGCACTGCTTATGTTTCGGCCACCGTTGCGGACCGCATTAAAACCTTCGCGAGGACAGATTTATAAAATACAAAGCAAGTAACCAAAGAAGTCATTTTTTTGCCTAATGCAAGAGAAGTCCGCAACCCATTGCCTCTTTAACATGCAATACCTGTGAGGCGTGTTAGGCGATTATAGGCCTGTGTTTTTGGCGCTTTAGCACTTCGAACGAAGCGATGAGAATTTGGTCAGTCATTTTGTGCATTCTCACAAGACGTGTGAGCGAGAGGATCTGGAATTGAAAAGCGAAGCGAAATATTAAGGCGAACGCCTCACATGCCTCGTCAAATTCGAAAATTGACTGTCGGCGTAGGCGGCGTCAACACGAGATGCAAAATATGATCACTTGATGACGACATCATGACGTCACAGATGGCCAGAAATTGAGACATCATAATGATGTCACATAACATGACGTCACATGATGATTGATGACGTCATATGCCATCACATGGCATCATCGCTTGGTCAAAGGTGGGTTGATCACGGAGGCAGTACGAAACAAGGTGAGGCGCAGAAAGCTTGCAATGCCTCCGATCCTGGAGGCACCACAAAACCACATTACGGGCGGAAAGCGTTCGGAGTAGGGGGGGGGGGGGGGGGAGGGGTGATCAATACATCAAGTGAGAACAAAAAGAAGATAGCTTTCGCCTTCGAGTCGTCTTCCGTGGCATAAGGGAGCCTGTGCGTTTTTTGTCGGTGTACTGATTAATAGCTGATGATCCAGCGACACCGCGGCGTGTCGACAACATTTCGACCCCGATACATTTTTATCGGCGCCCTTAAGACCCAGCTACAACAGGTCTACTCGCTGAAACAAGGCCTCACGGCTTCGAGGAAACGTGCTGTTGACGACGCATCGGCTGCGCGCCGAGGCCCCCTTTCTTCACCACTTATGACTAACGTAGACTTCAATTATTTAAAGATACGCTTAACTTAAGGCTCTCTCTCTGTAACTTACTCAAGCGAAGCTTGTTGTCAGTTACACATTTCGGTGGCGAAGTTGTCGCGCGCGAAAAACACGGCGCCGAAACGAATTGAGAAATGCGGCCCGGGAAGGTGCGCCGGTTACATCCGTATTGGTATGCACCGTTTTCCGATAAGTGACGCTCTCTGGATCGTAGGCTTATCCACTATCAGCCGTTTTTGATATGGCAATCTGATCTTTTATCGATGTCACCTGTCATTTCGCGTTGCCGCACTTCACTGTTGCGTGGATATGAACGCGAGTCCTCACGTTCGGGCGCTGGCGCCAGAACGTGAGTCATTAGGCATGAAACCTAATGTGTAGGCGCGCCCTCACGCCACGCCCGCGACCAATCGGATCAGTTTCGCTTCCGCTGGGGATAGAAGGAAAGAAAGAAGGAGAAAAAAAGACAAAGAACGGAAGAAATAAATAAATAGAGAAAGCAAAATAGTAAATCATGACGGCACGCACACGCGAAGCTTCTCTTGCCCGGATTTTCCGGATAGGGGAAAGGGATTCATAATTTTTTTAGGCCACCACATTGACAGAGCGCTTTTTCCATTAAACTCGTCACAAACAGGTGGTTTGGGCTAGTTGGTTTTTAGTGCTGTTATGTTAGTTTAGTACTGTATACTGTTAAGTTGGTTATTTAGTACTGTTTAGTACTGTTGCGTGTCCCTTGTCCTGCGAAGCAGGACAAGGGACACGCAAGCGCTCGCCCTCGTTGTTTGTTTCCCTGTCCCTTGTACTGCTTCGCATTGCAACCTCACTAAAGGCCAGATTTTGACGGTGAAACATTGATGCGCAGGTGATGGCAGGCTTGATCATGAAGACGGCTCTGCTCTCCACGCTGATCATCTCGATGAACACGACTGGCCAGTACATCTTCTACCTGTCGCCAACGGTCAAGGCACTCAACAGCACCGGCCCGGCATCGCGCCATCAGGCGCCTCATTACTGAACATCTAAGGATCGGTGTAATCGGCTCATCGTTGACAGGACTTTTGTGTTTTTAGCATTTCAGTTCAATCACCGACAGTATTGCGCGAACTTAGATCACATGAAAGTAAGCTTGAGGCAGACATTTAGAACAATCATATATTAGAGGTGTGAACTTGCGCATGTGATAATCCCACCTTTGTCGGGCCACTTGCAGCGAGCGCTTGGGATTTCAGCGCTATAGCTCCGGCATAGACTAACACGGCGTGTCTGGAAATCCTGTTCTGCCGGCGTAGCACCAAGTTAGTTTGTACGGGGCGCGTGCTTTCGTTGTGTGGGGCAGGGAGACGTCGCGCCATTCTTGTTGTACATATTTACTCTGCTGTATTTAAAGCAATTTGACAGATTTTCAATGCATCGTTGGCGGCATCAGGCTTTGGACATTATTCTCGTCTACATAGTTATGTGAAAAAAAAAAGCAGCAAGATTCGCTTGACCGGAACAATGTATCATCAGCTAATAGACAGTTTTAGAATAGCGCACTGCAAAGATAGCATGCGCCGCACGCTATTCTCTTGCGGTTCCCCGTTAAGTGACGGAAATAGCGGGCGTACGCAACAAACGCTATCTTTGCGTACGCTATTCTAAAACAGCTTATTGTGACAGTGTCTGTTCCTGTTGTCACACCGAAAAACTGTCGCTGGAACTCTGGCAAGAGTGGTGCTGAGAGCAATTACGTTATTTGAGAGGAGTATGCGTTCAGTCGCAAACGGTAGTGCGTCTCACGAATTTTTCAATTTTTGAGTGACTGTGGATTTCGTGGCATTCTGATAACATCCTCTCTTTTTTTTTCATACTAAACTCGCGTTTTTAAAGGTTCGTATAAATCGTGTGCGCTTCTGTTGAAATCCTCGACAAGCGATGACTAAGGTGTAAAGTCACCGCAATAAATAATAAATGTTCGAAAGAATTATTTAATATATGCGAGAGCGATTGGGGTGGTTCTTTTGAACAATTGCGAAGGGGTTTCTTTTTTCAGTCGTACGACTACAGTTTAACACTTCAACAATTTCTGGGGTCTTGCTTGTGAAAACGATACGATTCTGTACATTCTGGCTCCACAGACGTGCCGACAGCATTGTTGGCAACCGCAGAGTGCAACCTAGTCAAAAGTCAACTCTTTTTTTTTTTTAGATGCGAAGTATCTTATGGCGGAGTTCAATCCGGTGGTGATGGTGGTGCGCGGCGTGACCACCCTTACTGCGCATGCACATACCCTCTCCACTCCCCTCTCCACATCCCTTCCCCCTCACCCCTCCTCCTCTCCCATTTCCTTCTCTCCACTTTCCCTCTCCACTCTTCCTCTGAAACGCGGGCTAGACATGCCGAAATTCTCTCCTGCGCAAGGCCGCCATGAGCACCAGCGCGTGCGCGTCCCCTCCTCCTCTCTCTCCTCTCCTACGCTGCCCCCCTCTCGCACGCCTGCCGACCGCGTTCCCCGCTCGCCCTGTGAGAATTAACGGCCAGGCTAGAGGGAAGACAAGACGCGCGTAGCGTTCCTCTTCGCGTTCCACGACGCGAGGTCGGTAGCATGCCCAAAGAACGGCAACGGGACGCGATCGTGCAAGTGCTCCGGCTTCGCATCGCCTCATGGTCCCCTTTAGTGGGAAATGGTGTAATTTTTTTCTAATGCGTTCATGAAAGCGAAGCATCCCGACAACTTTTCGTGATTCATGTGAAAGTACAGTTGGCGTAAATAGTCTTGCGGCTTCTCGAACTGTGGCTGGCAGTCGATTGCTAATGAAGCAATTGTTCCATCTAAACATTATATCAGAGGTATCCGTGGGTTATCAATATGCGCTTTACGGTCAATGTAAATTTTTTTTGCTTACGACAACGGCAGTGTTAATTGAACGGAAAGACAACGCTAGCACAATAATAAAAAAATGTGGCACATGACCGATCTTGTAATGTCATTTGACAATGCGCACTGCAATAAACTTTATTTTAAATGCGAAGCATTTATTAGCGAACTTCTGCGACTTTGAGCGTATCTATCTATCTATCTATCTATCTATCTATCTATCTATCTATCTATCTATCTATCTATCTATCTATCTATCTATCTATCTATCTATCTATCTAGCCGCCTACGACTTTGTGCTCTCTTGGCCGTTTCGTGAATTGGATGTATACCAAAATTAGTGTGTCATATTATGGCCTTATTACGAACATAAATGACAGGTCATATCACGAAAATCATGATATGCATGTCATGTACGACATGATTTACATGCCACGCTCATGGCGCACTCGCGGTCGTTTCGCTAGATTGATATACACCAAAATTGGTATTGTGCGATGTGACTGTATGAAGAACATGAATAACAGGTGGTAGCATGAAAACCATGACATCCATCACATGAATGTCATGATTTACATGCCACGCTCATGGTTCATTCGCAGCCGTGTTTCGCTCGCATGATATACACCAAAATTGGTATTGCGCGACACGACCGTATGACGAACGTAAATGAGAGGTGGTAACATGAAAATCATGACATGCAAGTCATGTACGACCTGATTTACATGCAACGCTCATGGTGCGCTAGCGGCCGTTCCAGTAGATTGATATACACCGAAATTGGTATTGCGCGATGTGACTGTATGAAGAACATGAATAACAGTTGGCAAGATGAAAACCATGACATGCATGTCATGTATGTCATGATTTACATGCCACGCTCATGTGCATTCGCGGCCGCTTCGCTAGTTTGATGTGCACCAAAATTGATATTGCGCGAAGCGACTGTATGTCGAACGTTAGTGAGACGTGGTAACATGAAAATCATGACATGCATGACACGCACATGATTTACATGCCATGCTCATGACGCACTCATCGCCGTTTCGCTAGATTGATATGCACCAAAATTGGTATTGCGCGATGTGACTGTATGAAGAACATGAATAACAGGTGGTAACATGAAAACCATGACATGCACGCCATGTATGTCATTATTTACTTGCCACGCTCATGGTGCATTCGCGGCCGTTTCGCTAGCTTGATATACAGCAAAACTGGTATTGCGCGATGTGACTGTATGATGAACATCAGTGACAGGTGGAAACATGAAATCCATGATAACCATGTCATGTATGGCATGATTTACATGCTATACTCATGGTGCACTCGCGGCCAGTTCGGTCGTTTGATATATACCAAAATTGGTATTGCGCGATGTGACCGTATGACGAACATAAATGAGAGGTCTTAACATGCGAATCATGTTATGCATGTCATGTACGGTATGCTTTACATGCCACTGTCACGGTGTGCTTCCGGCCGTTTTGTTAACTGGATATATACCAAAATTGGTACGGCATGACACGAGTGCGTGATGAACATAAACGAGAGGTCATGCATTGTATATACCAGAATATGCGTTCCATTGGTGTGGTGTATACTAGATTGTGCATGCATGCGTGCATGGCAAACATGCGATATATGGTGGACTAGATGCCATGGCATGAATGATTTCATTTGACTCAAAGACAAACAAGGCGATGTATGCAGCTCTTTGCTGGCTGCTTCGCATTACATTGATTCCCCACAGTGCGGGGGATCTGCCGAATTTTTATTTTATGTATTTCACAATACTGCAGGCCCTTCTCGTGCCCATGCAGGAGTGGGTTGAACTTAAATACAGTTCTCAAAAGTTGAAAAAAAAGGAGACCATATATACAGAGCATATACTGATCTCAGCATATACTGAAAGTCACGCGTTCTTTTTTCTGAAGTAATTGCCAGAACTCTGAAATACAAACTACCGTTTTCAAGCGGTCTTCACAATGAGACATTCGGCGGCTAGAGCGGCGCGGAAACCAGCTCGGCGGCGACGAGATACGCCGAAACAGCCCTTTGCGCGCCAGTCGGTGCAGGACCTATCTTTGCTGCAGGTGCTGCCGGATTCCCTCGCCGTAGAACAATCTGAGCGCGTGCCAGTACTTCGAAAAATGACGGACAAGTGAGACGCGCTTGTAATATTGCTGTCGTCGAAGTCCGTCGCGACATCGGACTCGTTCGTAAGCAACTGGCCCTTTTCGAAAGGTGCCACGTGAAGCAAAAAAATTGTTGTCACGACTACCACTCTATCTCAACTGACTTACTCTGTGTTATAGTCCGCGTCGTGACCTCGGAGAAGGCTTAGCAGTTTCTGGCTCTGACCAAGCTTCTGGTGTTCTTGCAGAGCAGGACGAACCCACTGCCGCCGCCGGCGTCGTTCCTTCTTCGGTGAATGCTTCTTCCTGCTCGCCATGCATCGCCAGAAAGCCCCTTGCCAGTAGGCCTAGACGTACGATGCCTCTGCTCTTGCAGGAGCACACACGAACTCTACGTGAGCGGGTCGCCGTGGTACACTGCAGCTGCTGTAGCCAACGTAGCCGCGGAAACATCCGGGATATCCGGCGCTTGCTTGCTGGTTAGCGCTTTATGCGGCAGATGACGCTGTGTCGCGTTTCGGCGCCGTGGTTTGATAGGCAGCGTGAGCGATGCAGAATTTCGGAGACAGGAGAATTCCGTTCGCTGTAGGCGCAGATTCCCCAGTATGAACCAAGCTCCAGGGTGTGTGTCAGTTTCCCGAGCTGACCGAATAAACCTCTGCCGCAACTTCCTTAGGTTATGGACACACAATTTTCGACTTCCACGCCTGCGAGTACGCGCCAAAATAGCTCTCGCAATAACACAAGCTGGTATCGTGTGCAATGCGAGAGAACGTTGCATTTAAGTACAGCACATTGTACCTGTCTATTCACGCTTCCACTGGCGGTTATGCGGGTAATGACACGCATGGAACATACGTGCTGACTGTTTACTAAAAAAATATACCAGATCCCACGCCTAGTGGGAATCGCGTCCATGCGAGCAGTCAGCGAGTCGTTCTACGTTGTATTTTCGGCTTTGAGCCAAGCGTTACGAGGTGGATCGGCGTGTTTTTGTAAGTGTAGTATTTGTGTGCACATCGCGAGCTTACCAGGCACGTCGACAACACTGGCGTTTAAAGGGTAACTTATGGTCTGACGTGACGTCAGCACTCACGTTAGAGCACATACGTCAGTATTATCGAAACAAAGTGCACTTTACGTTGCGATGATGTGAATATCATATGTAACTTTCGTTAGCGTATTCCTCCGGCGACGAGCAACGCTTAAATATAGCTTGCTGAATCATAAGAATGCAAATGCAATCTTTATTAGACTTCTCTAAAATCTGAGGCAACACTGGAACCATATTTGAAGTTAACCTGACATGACGCCTGTATCGTAGGAGTACTGCAGATATAGTGCTTATTGCTTTGTTATAAAATTGCCAGCACTACAACCACAATTGACGTAGCACCGACATTACGCCCGCACAGGGCTTATTCCAAAGCAGTTTCTAGACTTGGCATGGCTCTGTGGTAGAATAACTGACTGCAACGCAGTATGCTTGGGTCCGATTCCTACTGGAATCATAATTTTTAATCTTTGCATTCGTCGGGTCAATGCTTCCAGTGCCAGTTTTTCTTGACGCTCTCGCATTTAAAATGCCAATGTCTATTCTCGCCGTCCCTGGGTAGATATAAACTGTCAATCACCTGTGGCCCACACCCGTATACCGCGGCCCCTGGTAACTGGTATATGCCACACGTCAGGGGCGTAGCCAGAAATTTTTTTTCGGGGGGGGGGGGGGGGGCGTTCACCCATATTTTATGTATGTTCGTGCGTGCGTTTGTATGTGTGCGTTTATACATACGCAAGCGAAATTGAAAAGTAAGGAGGCGATCACGAGAGCACCCAGACGTAGGCGGATAGATAGATAGATAGATAGATAGATAGATAGATAGATAGATAGATAGATAGATAGATAGATAGATAGATAGATAGATAGATAGATAGATAGATAGATAGATAGATAGATAGATAGATAGATAGATAGATAGATAGATAGATAGAAACGCTCAAAGTGCCTTAGGTTTGCTAAAAAATGCTTCCCATTTAAAACAGTATGGGCAGCTTGCACTAGTGTTTGAAGGCTGGACTAACAGCAGAGCTTGCGGCCGGCCTGAATTATTAGGAAGCTCTCAATTCGCATTGGCCTAATTACATGGTGTTCATTAGAACAGTCCTAATTATGAAGGTTCTACTTAGCAATGCCCTAATTAGCATAATCCTAATTAGCAAGGTGTTCTCACACTCTGTTCCTATCTACTTCTCTCCCCCTCTCTCTGCTTTCTATCTCATTCATATGTTGTGTGCTTCTCTGTCGTTTTCTTCACAAGGCACTCGCATCAAAGAAACGCCGATGTTGCTCATCCATCGCATCAACCTCAACGGATGTGCTGGCCGCAGGCCTTATTACCCGCGAAATTACTAGGCGGTACAGAGAATTGCACTATAACTATACTCATTTCTCGAGTACACGTCGCCAAGCGCAAATTGTATTTGTAGTCAATCCTACGATGATGAAGAGGACGAAGAGAGAGCGCACCGGCCGAATTATTGCTTTGTACGCAGTAGGCCCCTGAGTGGGTGTGAGCCAGCACTACATCTACGCAGTAGGCGCAGCTTAGTTTCCAGGCGAAACGGCTGGAGGAAAAGCTTAAACCAACCTCCTTGGCTTAAACAGCTCCACTCTTAAATGTGCTGAAGTATTATCGGTAGTAGTTTACATTATATCCCGCTGCTGGGCACTAAATGTGTCGGTATATCGGTAACCCCAGCCTTCTAATTTGCGGAAATCGCCCAGTAGACGAAAGCTTGCAGGGTGTTCAAGAAACGCAGTGGCATGCCTTGCCGTCACCGCCACTGTTGTGGGCTAATTGAATGTCAGCGTCTAAGTGATAGGACGGCGGCTGTACGCCTTGCCTTACCCTATACACTTTTGTATGAATGATCCATTTAACAGTTCACCGAAGCTTCCCCTGATGCGTATGGTACGACCGCTTGTTCATATAAGACTACTCCAGAAACCAGGAAAACAATAAAATTAAGCGAATGAAACTTCACTCATCCGCTAAAAAGAAAAAAAAGTTAGACTATATGTTCAAGTGTTTTATTTTCGCTGCTTCTTGGAACAACTATATTACTGTAACATTGTGCTCTTCACTATTCAGCCATATTTAAAAAAAAATGGCGACGCTTGCACCGAGCCGCGCAAGGCTTGAAACAGAGAAAGTGGACGATTCTGAAGACTAATCTGGTTGCTTCTAGGTTGTTTCTAGCCCTTAGCTAGGTCATGCAGGTTCTAGATTGCCTCTAGGTTGTTTCTATAGCCTTTAGTAGGCGTCACAGACTGCCATTTTTGCGACCCGGTGTCACGACCAACTAACGGACGCCGCACTCCCCCGCTGACCGGTGGAAGCGCTTGCTCATGAAAAGACTGGCCTTTAGAGCCGGGAAGTAGTGAATGGGGTGTTTTTCTTCGACCGTTCGCCGCCCACGTTTTATCCTTTGTACCTACGGCGGTGTCGGCAGGGTCATGGAAAGCCGCGATATACCCCGAACAAGCTGTAGACTGCAAGACGCAGCGGCGAGAGCCAAGAAAACTGCCATTCTCACGGGCAAAACTGCTGGTGGACAAGCCGTATGAGAGAACCGCAGCAGGTTGTCACTCCGCTCAGTTGAGAACCCTGTTAATTAAAAAGGGGGTATGG
>NC_051179.1:84420492-84458555 GCF_013339695.2 Rhipicephalus sanguineus | reverse complement strand
CAAATCGGTATGTAATATCGAATGTCTGTTGTAAACAGATCCGTTGTAACGAGGTTATTATAGCAGTAATATTGCGTGGTAAAAGCGTACATTTCCATTGGGCGTCACACCATGTCAATATCATAACGACCTGGTGGTTTAAAGACAGCCACCCATTACAAAAGGCATGCACATTACTGCGCATATTCCCTTAAGACCACATAGTCGGTGCATCGCAACTTCGAAAAAGTTTCTCGCGCATAATTGCTCCTGGTTTAAAGCATGCTACCCATTACATAAGGCACACACTTAGTGCGCGCATTCTGTTAAACGCTCGTAGTGTTTGAAGTGCCCGCTAGGGGCAGGATATCGCTATCGTGTTCAACTCTTAAAGGCGAAGCTTAAGCGTCCCCCAATTTTTGTTGAAATAGTTCCCAGACCCATTCTTTGAATGGCAATAGAAACTTGACGTACGCGAGCAAAACCGCTTGCACATGGCAGCCCAAGAACGGCAAACGACGAGACGACGTGCCACTAGCGTGAACTTCAATGCTTCTGTGCATTAAATAAAAAAAAGAAAGGCTTTCTAAACAGGCAATGTGGTGAAAATGATAATCTGTGGCAAGTGCGACCGTTTCCGGCACTGTGCAGATTTTGTAAGCAACGGTGGTGGTGCCTACGCAAGTGCAATGTGGTAGTAGTCTATGCACAAGGAAAGACATTTGTGTGCATTTTGGACTATTGTAACCTTGCACTAGCGGATAAGTGTGGGAAGCGTATTCTCAATTTTCATTCTTGTGGGATTGCAGTTCAGAAAGATTTCGTCGCCGAGAGATACAGGTTGCATTGAATCTTACGAGCATTCGCCGTGAACAGGAAAATATTTTATTTCGCGATTTTGTTACTGCAGGTTTCAGCTGTATCATCATACATTGGCAGCAAGAGTACTCAGTGTTTCGTTTGCCTTCCTTCGTGTTTTCGTTCTTTTGCGCACCACAGCATTAAGATGAGTTACCGACTCGCCCAGTAGTCCGTACTTCTCAGGCAAACAGGTGGCTCTCGGGTTGTGGAATTTTCTAGTGGATTCTGGTGTATTTTGCGTGTTACAAACTTCACTCTTGAGTATGGCTTAAAATCGCTGAGTGTGAGCTGCCACCGCAGGTCTGCAAATTGCACATCTTTCAAGGTGTGCATTATGATGGTCAGTTTGAACACTACTGCCATGTGGGTTTCTTGCTGCTCACAGTCTCCTGAAGTGTGGACGCTGTGTGCAACTACTTTGTTAAATCCAAAACGCAATGCAAATTTCCTTGTTTAAATCAATAAATTGTGCGTGTCAGGGGGGAAGCTGCTTTTTGGAACCAAAGATTGCCAAAGAAGTCCATTTTGCGGAAATGCTGTTTTTATATTCTGCTGTTACTTAAGCATAACCTTTCGCATGCAACCACGAAATTCACTTTGCGGAGTCCTTGGGTTTCGTGGAACCCAGTTTGGGAACCCCTTGTTTATGGATCAGACATCTGAGACTGCAAGTTAGAGTTTTATTGACACTTTCTTTATTATTATTTCTTTTTTTCCCCTCTTTTCAGGAGGTTGAAGAGATCAAGAAGAAGCTCAAGCTGGACATGCATTTGGACCAGTATTTTGTGGATGCCAACGAGGTTCGTGTCTTGTTTGTGTCTATTGATGTCTTTCGAGCATTTGATGGGCAGCGAGGATTGTACTCATGTTTGGAGTCAAGGGCCAAGTGGTATCGTTGTGGTACAAATTCCTTCAGAGTTCATGACATGTTTGTATCATACCGAATTCATATGATCCGAAACAAAGAAACTTGTACAATGACATGAATGCAAGCTTAACTGGTTAAACTTTTTCCAGGGGTATAAGTTCATAGTGCTCAAGTTTGGGTACAGTGTGAAAACGACGAAGACTGAGTAAAACGGAAGGGACACGGACAAGTGCTGTCTTGCAACTGAAAAAATTTATTTGAAGAACACATGAAGGTGAAAGAAAAAAAAAACATATCAACTTTGCGCTGAAATGTTAAAAATGCTACTGTGCCACTGTCAACTGAATCACTTTCTTAAAGCAACTCACTGTATGCCAACTTTGTCAGGGTAACAGCATCGAGCTGTATCCAGGAATGATCTTAGAGCCAGCAAAACAGGATCACAGAAGAAAACTAACTGCCAGAAGAATAAGTTTCCCATTTTTTGAAGGGAAATTGCGCTTGTCTCTCCTTTTTTTCCTAATCATTAACATTGGGGCATGTCACAGTTTTATCGTTAAAATCTAGTAACAGTACATTCATGTGCATCTTTATTTTGAACCCACAAAATCGAGTGTGCGACAGGCTCATGTAGATACAGTACTTGACATCGTTTTTATCAAGTTGACCCAAATAAATTCTTCGTCCTGTCATTTTTCTCCCATTGCAAGTCTACTTC
This sequence comes from Rhipicephalus sanguineus, assembly GCF_013339695.2. Taxonomy (NCBI): domain Eukaryota; kingdom Metazoa; phylum Arthropoda; class Arachnida; order Ixodida; family Ixodidae; genus Rhipicephalus; species Rhipicephalus sanguineus. The sequence goes on along the minus strand of NC_051179.1, from coordinate 84,456,129 downwards.
ATTCAGGGTTTTCAAGTAACATATTTGCATGCACATGGCATGTTAGCATGCATTTTTTGGGGCACTTGTGATAAGCCGAACTTCTGATATGAACAAATTTTCACAGTCCCTTCGAATTTGTCTAAAAGGGAGTGTACTGTAAATATAACCACTCAGTCAAGACGATTTCCTATATCTGAGTAGCACTTCAGATTCTTCATATTAATATGTGTCTTCACAAAATATCATTGTGCCTTTTTTCTGAGGTGAAGCTTTGTGTGAAATGCCTTTGAACTTGCTCGATGGGGCGGTTACCGTGCAAAAAATTTGTTCAAGGAATACCAAACCTCAGGAAAACGCTGTCCATCAGCGTCATTGAATGAACCTTTAAAACCTGTCGCAGCTTTTCTTTTTAAATTCCAATTTTAATTTTATTGTTGTCATGATATGATGATTTTTATAAGAGTTCCACACTTTTCTTGCAAGCAATGCAGCTGAGGGAATAGCAGTTGGTGATGTTTCTTTTTGTTGCAGATAGAACCTGACTGGACAGTATTTCAGTAGAAAGCAGCTTTCACTGTTTGCTTCAACGCATTTTAAATTTTGTATGAATGTAGTTCTACAGTTAAAACTTTCATGTTGTTTTTGGCTAACTACTCCATGCTTTCATTCATACATTGCTTATTTTTCACAGGTATGCAGTAAACATAATTGTTCTGCATATTTATTTAAAGGGGTCATGAACCACTTTTCCAAGTAATGATCTAATGACTTTAGTATCGGAGTTTACTGCCTCCCGAATCGATTGCCGCAAAAATTTCTCGAATCCGTCAAGAATCAGCGGAGTTACGGGGTTTGGCGCACGCTCTCAGCGCTTTCTCTCTTTTCTCGTGTCGACGAGCGCACTGGAAGCTAGACAGGGGGGGATGGCACGGGTGTAAGAAGTTACTTCAGCGCGCGTCATGAAACGCGATCGCTCTCCCGCTACCGTGTAAAGTTAGCAGACTGAGGAGTGCGGTGCGGGCAAGTAGCGGCACTCCGTGGCAAGAAGCGCATCTCATCCGGCTATCGGCCAATAAGCATGCTATGTCTCCACGACGTCAACGTGTAGACGCCCCGCCCACCGACGAGAGTGAGAACCGGCCTCTGTTTGAAAAGAGGGCGCCTGAGGAAACGGCAACTTCGCGCTCCGCTTGTGGCCTTTACGCGGCGCGCACGACTGTAATATTTTGCAGAGCAGTTCCTAGCCGTGTCGGCTTTCCGCAGGTTGTGTTTTTTCAACAAGCCCAAGGGGTGCTTCATGACCCCTTTAAAAATATTTCACAGGCCCCGAGAGGCATGGTGTAAGGAGGAAATACAATAAAAAGTTCAAAGATGTACAATAATTAGAAAACAAGAGGAAACAGCATAGATATACAGAGGAATGAAAACGAGAAGAAAAAGATGTTAATACAGTAGACTCTCGTTAAATGGAACCTGAAGGGACCAGGAAAATGTGTTCCATTTAACAGGAATTCCATTTAGTGAGAGATGAACAGGGGTGCAGAATTCATGTACGAAACCAATCATATAAGAGTCAGTTGTTCCATTTAGATAGCAGTTCCATTTAACAGATTTCCGTTTGTTGAGAGTCTACTGTATTTGCTATTATACAGTAATATTGTGTTAGTTTATATACAACAAAACAAACCGAACAGGCAAGAAAAACTGCACTTTTGACCATGACAGCTCAATAAACAACAAAATTTGACACAGTAAAATACAAACAATATAATTACATGAGCGGGACGGGATTTAATTTAACAGTTATACACTTGTTGCAGATATACTACGGTTGTTCACACATCAGGTTATTTTGTTCTCCATAATGGTGGATTTGCTTTAGTTTTCTCTAGGGATGGGCAAGTAATAATTTTGAGGTTCGAAGTGCATTCGAAGCGAATAGTGATTTGTTCGAATAATTTTTTTAACCATATAGTTCGAATAGTATATAGCACATATTATAAAGAAAAATGAGCGGTTTTGTCATGACCCAACTAACTTGCACAATAATTTGAAGCATTGTAACTAGGCATGTGCGAATAACTTTTTTTTTGTTCAAGGTGGCAACAAGTTTGAATAGTAGCAAGATTTTAATAGCACTAGGGTGCAAGTTATACCTGGTCAAATATGTTGCATTTTAAAATTTACCATATGTGGCGCACATAAGCCCGTATAACAAGCTTTTAAACTTGAAAAAAAATTGTTTCGCCTCAAGGGCGAAGCAATTAATGCAATACCAACAAATTGTAATGTTATACAAAGTAAGGCTGGCAGCTAGCTCTTTTGGATGCGGTTTCGTGTAACTCCACAAAACGCTGGTGTAAGAGAATATGGCCACTCCACGGAGAGCAGTGGATTTCACACAGTCTCTTCGCATTGAGAGCACAGCACGTAGAAGGGTATACAAGCAATCTGCTGATGCCTGCCGAGATGGCGCAGGCACCAGCGATCGCCACCGCACCCTTAGAATCAAAGTTCACAGTTGCTGCTCGAGCAACATACCCCCCCCCCCCCTCATGTTTCTTCATGCTCCTTCAAGACGGGTAAGGTATTTCCTCTCTGCTTGAGCAGCAATCGATGGCAGGTGTCACATGCGAGTGATGTTACCACATGCGCCCTCCATGGGACAGAGATGGGTCGGCTCATTTCATCTCTGCTTCAGCTGGGTTCGGTGCCCCCATTCGCGCGCTTTTACGTGCAGGTATAACATATGAAGCGGGGGGGGGGGTGTTATCGAATTGGACTTTATACAGAATGTGACAGCGACGGCAAAAACCCGTCGAGAGTGTCCATATAATTGCTATCTCAGTAATAATTAATTGAAGTGAAGGTAATATGTACATTTAATGTTGAAGTGTGGCTTCTTGGCAATGCGGATTTCCCCTGGATAGTTGGTTTCATGGCTAAGCACCCCCACACTGGACTGAAATTATCTTTATCGAAGGGGGGGGGGGGTACATGCAGTCAAATATATGTGTATTCGTTCATTTCCAATACTTCAAAATTTCGAATAATTTAAATTCATGTCGAAGCGAATTTGAATACTGTAATATTCGTTCAAATATCCGAAGTGCTCGAATATTTGCCCATGCCTAGTTTTCACCACAGTGCAGTGTGTAATGCAGTGAAGAATACTGTTACATGTCCTTCCCCTCGTCTGGTCTGTTGTTTTCGCCGGCGCTGTTCTACTGCGAAGAATACTAACAATAGAAGAGCCAGGACATGAGGTATACTACCTGTGGTCGTTCATCTCTGTCTGCCAAAAACATTCGAAAAGGAATTAGTGCATTCTTATGTCTTTCACAGAACCTTCGATCATTTCCTGTTTTTCACAGTTGCAAGAGGCTTTCAAGACGTTGAATTTTTAGATGAGCTTCAGATAGGCATATTGGAATTTTTGATTATTGTAATGTGTAACTACTTTGCAGTCCCCTTCAGGTTTTACATACCCTGTTTCAACTTCTTTCTAGACACAGTTTCTATTTTAGGCCTTTATATGGCCATGCTGTGCCTATACTTTATGTGCCACTGACAATTGAATTGTCACGGTCTTGGCGTTCTTTGGCCACATTTGTACCTTATGCCAATTAACACCCTTAATCATGGTTAATATGCTTGGTCGGTATTATAAGTGACGAATGTGCAAATAAGTGTGAAGGTGCAGATTTTTTTTTTTTTGTTAGTGAGGCCTGCAATGAGCAATAATAGGAAGCCGCAAAGTTGCTACTAGTGTGTCTTGTAATGCTGTTTTGCTGCAATTTTTCTATCTTTTCCTTCTCCACCAATCTTTTTTTATGCCAGCCATACGTGTGGATATACGATCCAGTGCCACTGAGAACATGGATCTTTGGGACGTTACTGGGTGAGTTGTACGATCTTGCTGTTTTGCTAGCATTATTAAGGGGGGTATCGGGATATGTCTTGAGGGCATTGGAGGCACGTTCACTTACTACATTTTATTCACGCATGCTTTCTTCAACAACTGTGAACTGTAATCAGCGTTTCTTGTCTACAGTCAAACCTCGATGTAATGAAGTTGTATATGTGGTGGAAAACTTCATCGTATTGCGAGTTTCGTTCAAACAAGGTTTCTATGTTTCAGTGGTAAAAATCAACTCACATCTTCCTAAAAAATGGCAGAAGTTCAGGGGAAGATGGAAGCTTGTAGAGATGGAAAATTTGTGAACATGGAGCATCTCAGGAACCGACATTTCGACAAGCAAATTGTCTTCTTCAACTTGCAACTTGCAAGTCGTCTTCCGCAACTTGCAGCCTTGAAGAAAAGTCTGCTTGTCGAAACGTCGGCTCCAGCGACACCTCGTGTTCACAAATTTTTCACCTCACAGCTTCCTGGTACAGTATTGTTGTATGAGATCTTGTTACTAAGAATGCCGAAGCGTGGCAGCCACAGAAGAGAAGAGTAACGTCGCTGAATTTCTTCGCGAGAGCTCAGATGAGCCTAAAAGCATGGAAAATATTCTGGCTCTCTCGCATGACCATGAGATAACGCATGGTGATAAAAGAAACTACAGGGAGAATGGAAGCAGAGTGGATTGGACATCCTGCATTCACCAATGAGTGTGTGTGCACTTGTATAGTGATCTCCTACTCAGTGTAACATTGCAATGCTTCAGTGAAACATGGTACCTGCTGCGTTTCACATGAACCTTAATGTGGTACGGAGGTTTGGCTACAGGGATAACTTTGTATGAGCTTTCTTTGTGAATTTTGCGAGTATTTCTCAAACAATTTTCCATTTTGTATGCTTTATTTTGTTAAAATTTCTCTACAGTGGTAGGTGCTGTGGCAGTGTGTCTCTTTCCCCTGTGGCCACGGACGGTGCGGGACTACGTCTACTACCTGAGCATAGCCACTGCCTTCCTCCTAGGCATTGTCATCTCCCTCGCTTTCTGTAAGTGTGTGCACTCGTTTTCTGTGGTTTGTTGCAGCAGCCTCTCAAAGGGTGTTTGCCAGCTTAGACAATGTTTCTCTCGCTTGAGAACTTAGTCTTGACATCCTTTTTGTGACGTAGTACCACTGAAAGCATATGACACCATAACATTTGGAGTAATACCCCATTAACTTGAAGTAGTAAAAGAAGCATGGTTGATCACTCCGTCATAGCAATTGGTATGACTCAGAAGTGAAACATGTCTTCACCGAAGTAGTTGGTTGTTTATTGTGCATGGATATGTGAGAGCTTACAAAATGTCTATTGGTAGCTATAGACCAGAACACAGCGAATACCATGCGCAGCGCCATATTTGCATCGCGCGTCGCGCCATCTATCGCACACGTGACGAAACAACATGCCAGGGCTGCCATGCCAGCAGACGCTACACAGAGCAAACGCGAAACTCCCGAAACTCAGCCGGTCGGAGAGCGTGTTTCGCGTCTTTTCTAGCCTGGACATTTTCGTTGCTTTTATTGGAATATCAAGAACACCTTGCTCATGAAAGTCCACAATGTATATATACAGTACGTGCTGAGCAGGCTGCGGAAGCAACCTCGTCAGGTACGTACGCTGTTACATTTGTAAAAAAACGTCCTCGCTGTAGTACGCGTGAATCGTAATTGCAGTGCGGCTCGTGAAAGAGTGGAACAATGTTTCGTTGCCCCATATCACAAGTTGTGCACACAGTTTTCTGAAAACTCATCATTTCAACATGCATCGCGTAATAATTAGAGTACACTTTACGGGTGCATTCGCGGAACGTAATTTTTGTTTCACGAGCGCTCTTACAATAATGCGTCTTGCTCATGAAAGCGTGCTATCGGACAGTGTCACGTGCAGTATCGTTCATCGATCCCTTTTGGAAGCTATCTTCGCTATTTTAATCTTGTAACGATGATGCTTTACAAGCGAAACTGTGCTACTCTTAGTTAAGCCGATATTGAAATGGGCGGAATCCAGCTGTCTTTTATTAAATGTGTGCTGTGTAAATAAGCTAAAAATTTAGCTGCTTGAGCTAGCGCTACGCCTGCGACGTAAAGGACACTGGCGCGGGTACTGTTTACTTACGTGCCAATACAGTAGAACCCCGCTGATACGTTTTTGAAGGGACCGTAGGAAATAAACGTAAGAGACGGGAAACGTAAGAGACGAAAAACAGGAAAAACGGCAAAATATTTAGTGGTACAGAATTTTATTTCAATTCTTACGAGCAGCACGAAAATTGGCGCGCTCAGCCGCGATCTAGTCGATGGATAGAAACGCGGAGCTAAGGACGGCCTCATCCACAGAAATGTAATCAACGTATGTGATTTTTTTAACACCAACAGCTGTAGGCATGAAAGAACTAAGCACACGCAATCACGACCGGCGCAGCGAGTCCGACCGCGAACCGCACGCACGACCATGCGAGCTCCAACCAGCTCGAACTCCTCCCGTTCTCCGACAAATAACGATGATGATGAGTCTACGCCAACGCGATGGCAGAAGTGAATGCCAATCTCGAAGGCCTTGCTTTCGCAAGCAATTACGTCATACACGCCATGTTTGTGCAATACAAATCTCAAAGGCTATGCTTTTGTCAATAGTAAATGCCAATCTCGAAGGCCTTGCTTTCGCGAGCAGTTACGTCATAGAAGCCATCTTTGCAATTTGAATCTCGAAGGCCATGCTTTTGTTTGCATCAATTGAAAGATTCTGTTGCTTGCGCCTCTCATGCGGCTAATATTACGGTCAAACGAGGCCAAGCTGCGTGAAAATGCACCATGGCCGCTCTCTTTGGTAGTCACTCGGTTGGCTCCGAGCGCACTTCGCGACGTATCATACGGGAACGGTCCGACAGTTACGACGTAACAGCGGGGTTCCCAATACATTGTATCCTATGGGAGCTATGCCGGGACCGGCGGAAAACGACGTAACAGCCGGGAAAACGCAGCAGTGAGGAACGTAACAGCGGGGTTCTACTGTATATGTATTTATGTGCAGCTGGATGCCTCGTGTCCAAATAAATTTGGGGACATCAAACACTGAAATGAAAGCACGAAATTCTGGCCAGCTGTTGAGGAACACTGTACAGTCGCCGACCAATAATTCGGACATGCTCGGTAATTCGGACAGTCGCACGGCACCGCCAATGATCCCATAGAAGTAATGTGTAAAGACGACCGATATTTCGGACAGCTGCGAGATCTACATTCGATAATCCGGACCCTGTCCGAGACTGTCGCGCACGCCGAATCGCCAGCCATTATCTCCTCCAGCACTAGTACCAAACAAAGTATGGCCTCAGAGATCAAAACGAAAGCTAATTGGTGATTTATGAGGCTTTATTTCGATCGCTACTTTATGCCTCAGAGATTTGTGATTGGAAATGCCGATCTTGGAGGCACTGGTCAACTGTGGGAAAATGTATCGACATCGCGAACATCCTACATTCCGGTTCCTGTATCCCCACGCTGCGCTGCTATCGCCGCCATTCTGTGGAATGCGTCTGCGGTAAAGCGTTTTGCGCGTGCGTTCATTTTTATCTTGAGACTTGCTTTATTTTACGCTCTGCTGTCTCAAAAGATCTGAGTTAAATGGCGCCAACGGTGCCCTCACAGCCAGCACCGAAGGCCGCGCCGACGACAGCGAAACGCGGCAGATACAGTCAACTGCCGATTTTTCGGACGCCCGATTTTCCGGACATGCTCGAAAATTCGGACGCTTTCGCGGCACTGTCACAAGCCCCATAGACGTCAGTGGTCAAGAACATCGGAAATTTCGGACGGTAAAACTCTTTGGCGTCCAATTTTTCGGAGTTTCTGCCCAAATTGCAGGTCCGAAAGGCAATAATTGAAGCCCCCACCTCTGCCGCGTCTGTCATCTCGTAGGTTCGAACCAGCGCTTTCGCGAGTCGACCTGTTGGCGACAGTAGCAGAGTCCGAAAGTCAGCTTTGTCACGATGCGGAAGTGTTATGGGGTGAAGCGGACCGGAAATTCAAAGGGGCCGCTATCACGGCGCCGTGCGGCGATGTCTTTACGGATAAGCAGTGGAAATGCACGGAGGCGTGATGGCGGCAGGTGGCAAACGCGCCAGTACGGCTCAATCGCTGACAAGCCTTACGATAAGCATCTTCAGTCAACTGCTCGATAGTGCATGTGGCCTGGTGCAGTTGCATGCGTAGTGCACGCATTTTATAGGCGAGAACCCGAACGTGCGGCACTGCCATTCATGCTGCCTCTTTGTGCAACCGCTAAGTGCGCCGCAGAGACGCGTTGCCTTCACGAACGAAACCAGCTCGTCATCGTACAGCGATCACATCACACTGGCGGAGATACAGGCAATACAGGCGGACTTGGTTGCATGTAAGCGGAAGTGCGGGCAGCAACGCACTGACAACTTTTTTCGGCCACCGAGATCCTGAAGTGTCAGTAAAAGTATGTTTTTCTGACGCATTCGTTTTTTTCGGACATTCTATAATTCGGACTTATTTACGTTCCCTGTGGAGTCCGAATTATCGGTCATCGACTGTACCATTTACTACCTTTTGAAAACGAAATCTTTAAGGCGTGGATGCCACCAAAAGCACTAAAGCTTAATGCTACGTTGAAAGTGGCAAAGCATGCTCATTGCTTGTGCTTGAAAGCAATACCTTGCACTACATTTTCGTCAAAGTAAACGCTCACAGGTATGAAGTGCACCCCCACACAAAGCTTGCGACTGCTTTCAACCCAGCTGCGTGGTCAGTGCACTGGGTCACAACATTTGTGGTCTGTAGAACAAAATATGCTTCTATTTTTGCAAGTGTCACATAACTGATGTGGCATGACAGCGAGGTCACGATCTGATGACCCCGCACTACACAGCACGCTCTCCTCACAGTCGGAGCTGCTTGCTACGGACACAAATTCCTGATTGATGCTTTCCTCATCATCAAGTTTAGTGCAAGTCACTGTGGCACTGTCAACATTAAAAAAGTTTCCAAACTTCGTTCCAGCCGGCACACCCTATGAAGATGGAATGGTGGTTGACACAGTGGTTGACACAGCATGCAACGTAGCAGTATGCAGCATTGGCAATGATAACGATTGGTGATACCATAATCATATGACGACACTAGCGATGCGAATGGCCTCAGAGAATCTAACCTGGTTTAGAAACTTGCCATCTGCCACACTGGCGCTCTTTGGCCTCAGATGCCCTTGCACAAATAAAATGTAACGTAGTATAATAATAATAAAAATAAATCTCACAGACCCTAACATTTGCATAGGTTTGGCAGCAGCGCTGGTGTCGCTCGGCAGCCACCTCAGGCACCAACAACCATAAACGTTGGGTGCAGACAGAGTGCGGAATATCAAATGGCTTGCCCTAGATTGGTCTAAAGCAGTGGTTCTCAGCTGTCGAAGCGTCGGGGAACCCTTGTGGACTGGCTGAAGTGATGGTGGAACCCTTGATGCAACGAACAGGGAGGAAGGGGCTGATGTAACAGTCATAATTTTTAATTGAGGCTTTGGGGCAGCCGAGGCATCTCGTTCAGAATGTTGCTGCAGTTCCTGGAGCAGGACCTGGAACTGGGAACAGGTCAAAACTCGCCTCCAAAAACTTTTTTTTTTTTCCGCGGACGATGGCTTCGCGGAACCCTAAAGACGCCTCCGCGGAACCCCATTTGAGAACCACTGGTCTAAAGTTTCATTTGTTATGCATTGCGTATGTGGGGAGAACGACGATGCCACAGTAATTTCCGAATCATTATAGCATGTCTGAATTTGGTGTGCAAGTTCAGTTTTGGAATTTTGGCCATTGACTGCATGTCATATTAATTCTTGCACACTTTGCAAATGCATTCACCTGCCATTAATTTCAAAAATTTGAAGGAAAGGGTGCAGGGGACGGGATCGCTTAGAAGTGGTACTAATTAGGAGCTCAAGATAGCACATTTGTTGAAGCTTAAACGTCTTTATTCAACAAGCAGCCTCTCCTGCTGATATGTTTGAATCTGTTACCTTTTTCATGCCTATGTATCTCTTGATTGTAAACTATCACTACTATGTCCTGTAGTGGTTTTCTTTACCGTGTGTTGCACTTTTAGTCTGCTGTTGGAGAGGATGTACAGTCAAAACCATATCAGATCTGAAGGGGATCTCAAAAAAAGTTCTATACTATATACACTCAAACCTCATTATAACAAAGTTGCATCCGCCAAGAAAATAACCTCGTTATATCCAAAAATTTGTTATAAACGTTTATTTGTAACACTGTAGCTATGACAAGACTATTCTTCATTTACTTCGTTATAACCATTAATTCGTTATATCCGTGTTCGTTATAATGAGGTTTGAGTGTAGATAATTCGATATATCGTAAGTATATTCAAGGGGATATTGAACTGTTCAATATACGCAGTAATTTGTTATATGTTATACGAACACTCCTCTCACAGCTAACATATTCACCAATCTCTGACTCGCAGTCCGTCAAGTACTGTTTGTGATCATCTGGGCGTGCACTCTGGGCCGGCACCACTTCTGGCTGTTGCCGAACCTGACCGAAGATGTGGGCTTCCTCGAGTCCTTCTGGCCCATCTACCAGTACGAGTACCGGGGCCCAGGCACCAGCAAGGACAGTAAAGCGAAAGACAGCAAAGCTAAGAAGAAGAAAGAACAGGACGACGGCGACGGCGGCAGCAAAGGGGAGCACTCGACGAGCGAGGACTCTGAGGAGAAGCGCTCCTCAGACCACAATGGCGGGCAGGGCGACAGCAACGGCTTCGAGCTCGTTGACGGTCCTGTCGAAGACGAAGGCGGCAAGGAGAAGCAGTCCTGATCCGATGGAAGGCCACCCTGCTGGCTGGGTGGGTTGAAATAAAAAGGGGGGACGACGTCGACACGAAAGGCTCGGTTCGCCACGACAGCAGGCTCACACCGTTTTGTTGGACAGTGAAGCGCTCCACTCGGCTGCACCGACGCACACCATACCGTACATTTCTTGCGTCCCTCTGGACCCTGCGTCATTTTGAATTTTTATACTGCAAATTCGTTGAAGCAAAGAAAGAAAGCAGTTGTTCCTCCGTGACATTACAGGTCTCTGTGATCCTAACAAGGTTATCTTTTGCTTGGTTTAGGTTTCTTGTTTCACAACTGCAGGCAGTTATTAGGGGAGGGCAGTCGGGTCATATGGACACCAGCAAAGTCATGTGTGAATTGCATCGCTTTGGTTTGCATTATGTATAGCTGTTGTAACGAAAGATTGGTTTGCTAATGTCCTGCAAAGCATTTTTTGGTTTAGGTTTCTCGTGGGGTAGAAAGTGCTTCAAACACTAGCTTTGCCCGATCGGCAGTTGCACTGCTCATGTCATGTAGTTTACCAGTAAGCTATTGTTAGAGCTTTCACAGTTTTGTCAGTGATAACCAGCGATAACCAGGTTTCGATTGTCATAAGGTCATCTAAGTTTTTGCTGGAACCACTCTTTTATCGAATGCAACCACAACTGCTAACATGTTAATGCATGCACAAAGGTGTCGGAGGCACACTTCTGTTATACCCAACACCTGCACAGAAACTGTGCACCGTACAAAAATCAATTTTATTAATCTTGTTTTGTCAATTAATGCACGAGCCACTTTAGGCATTTTTCTGAGCTTTATAAAGAAGCATGCCCTTTGCTCTCTCTCTCTCTCTCTCTCTCTGCTTTTGTGCTCTATGATGATTATATTTACAGCAACAGCTATTGAATCTTCCTCTTGGTATTCTGCTGTATGATTTTAAAGAGTCCAGCCAGTAGATGTCAGGCATTTCAAGGTCATACAAATCTGGCACTTTGGTTTCTTTCTGCTGGCATGTGCAGTATGGTAGATGTGGTGACTAAGGCGGCTTTTGTGGTGATTTCATTTTTTTTCCTTGGTATTAATGTTCGCGCCTTTTTCCTGTTTTTACAGCTGACTCACTTTCTTTTTGCATTGTGTGCCTTTGTGCCACGAAGCAGCATTTTGTGAAAGTTTTTTTTTTTTCAAGTTGCTGACGTTTGCCCTCTATGACTATCTACAATATCGTCACAAAGCATTTCCTGCCCATCTGAGTAACAGAAAAGGTGTGCTTGAAGCACAGCAATGTTTCTTTCACTTAGATATTGTGTCTCTCTGCAACTCATTTTAAGATGTAGCGGCTGGCACTAGACTATAGCTTTTATTTAACCTTTTTTTTCCAGCTCTAAACACAGGTGTACTTTGTAATGTGTCATTACTTCTGATCAGAAACCAGAGGAGATAGTAAATTTGGAGACGTTTTTCGTTTTCTGCCTGTTATCACGGGATCATACCAGATACACTCCCGAAGTCATTGCGAATTTACCACAGCTGCCGCTATGCTTCCATAAACTGCTGCCAGCTTGCGCATCGGACTTATACCGGCTTCTGTTGGCTGCGTTGCACGGTAACATTCATGTGAATGTGTGTTAGACATTCCATGTTTTGCAGTTCCCAAATCCTCTGAGCGGGGGGCTTTCACCTCCAGACATTTAATATTTCTGAATTCTCACAGTAGTCACTGTTGCAACTTGATGAGCACATTTCTCATTAGTGACACTAACATCTTGGGACTTCAACAAATTGCTCACAAGACTTTTGGAGCAATACTATTGATGTTTAAGTAGAAGTGGTTTTGCAACACAATAATGCTACCGAAACACAGCCCTACCTGTATAATACTTTCACGTGCTCTTATCCATTGGCTGAGGGTTTGCTGTTGCCTCCCTCACCTCTTAAGGTGGCTGTTGTTGTGCATTGCAGGGAAGTTTCTTCCTTCTTTTTTTTTTTCTATAGCTGCTCCGCTGATGCGCAGTGGTTTAGCCGCGTGAATTTTAGGCAGCTTTCAGGCATAACTGATGGCACGTAATTACAGTTATTGCTAATGCAGGAACCATCTATTTTGTGCACAACTTTTGACAGCCCTGTTTACTGTGGTGCTAGGATGTATATTTAACTGTGGTTACTGAAATACAGTTGTTGGTTTTTTCTTTACTCGTACTGCCATTAGTTACAATGAGGGAAAGAGCATGGAAAACAAATGTAGCTCGATAGGATGTCTTCTCTGGCTTGTTGGTGCATTCTGTTAAACGTCGTTTGTGGGCGTGAGCCATGATTTATACAAAAAAAAAAGGGACGACGTTCAGATATGAGCTTTTCATTGGCAAATTTGTTTGAGAACTGTTACCTTGTGATTTCGCAATGTGCATGCCCTCGTCCCATGTCACACGTGTGCGAAAGTTGCACCTACATTCTAACTCTGGAGCATTAAATCAGTTGGCTGCCGGCAGCTCATGTGCATGTTGTCCTTTTATATGTCTCGATTTGCTGTGCCCACAAACAATCTTTAACAGAAAAGGACATTTATAAGAATAAAAAATATTTCCATTTTGGCTGAGGACGCACATTTCAAGACTCAAGCAGAACCATGTATACTTGTATAACACTGGAGCCAGTCCGTTCACTGCCTCATTTGCTGCCAACCATGTGGTTTATAATGACTCCCAGATACAACTGTTTGGGCTGCCATCAGTGAGTGTGTTTTTCAATGTCATTTAAGGATGATTAACGTTTATTACATAGTGGTTTTCAGCAGCTACAGTGCACATTGCATAGAGGATCTGACTATCTCTTGTGTTCTACAGTGGCTGTATCATAACCTATGCTTCTTTAGTGGCAGTGTGGTCATTTCGTACGCCGCAAATGCTACGCTTGGTATCACTTTTGAGCTTTGTTAAGCATAATTTACCAATTATGCTTTTGAAAATGTGTGCGAGCATACTCAATACTTGGTGAATTCTTGTTTGGTGTTGTTATCTTGCTCTTTTTCATTACACTCGAACACTAACACTTCAAGAAAACTAATCTCAGTCAGTTCTTTTGGCCTGATGCTTATAACCACGACTGCATTGATATCCTGACAGAATTGTCCGTTTCTAGGGAAAAGCACGTTCTTGGTGGTTTGCAGTAAAGCAGGATTGTCTTGTCGTTTTATGATCTCTTTATTTTGCATACATAGCATCTATCATCGTTTGAACTTGGTGTTTTCAACACTCTGGTCATTTATGCAACCAGTATTTAACAATTCTTTGTCAGCCTCTAAAAGAGTTTTACTGGGTTGAAAAGACCAGCCTGTCATGCAGTATGTGCTGGCTGTTGGTGTGCTTTAAAAGGGAAAAACAATGTGTCGAAAACGTCCTTTCGTTTTATTTAACTTGCTGGGCATTCTTTTTACATGTTCACCATGGCAAGTCACTTTTTAAGCCTCGGAGCACTGGCATTAAGGAGCAAAGACGTGTCGAGCATAACGTGTACTTGAATAAAATGTGTATATATATATACACGTATGGAGTGTCATTGCTTTCCGTATGCAACAAGAGAAGGTTCACAGTGTCTTGTGCCTCGCAAAATGGCTTCAACAATTGCTCATCCTTGTTATGCTGTTGATGTGTGCTAAAGGTCCTAAGGTGCATTACGAGATGTGGCCACTTACAGCTAGCGTTTTTACAAAAATAATTGTTGAAATCGGTTCATTATTGCAGGAGCTCAGAGAATTGGAACAGACCTGTAACCATGCGTCTAGAAGGTTGGCTTCACTGCCAACATAGCACCCTCTTTCATGCATGCAACGCTGCAGAGGTTAATGAGATAGTAGCTGCATTCAAAACAAGAAATAGTTTGGGGATTTTATAAGCAAATATGCAAAATTCTTTCTTTAGCGTGATCAGTAGCTTAAGACAATTTGTCACCTCAAAAAGAAACAAAGGTGCGATTAGTAGGTTGTTGATGAAGATTTTGCATTTCATTTTTGCCTCTATAGGTTTATCATGCAGGCTCATGCTTGGTTCGCATACTTTTGCTCACACAACTTGCTTAGCTTCCTCGGTGATGCGTGCTAAACGGTATCCTTTCCCTTCATTTTCCTGTGTACTAGAGTGGAGTGATCCCCGCCTGATTTTTTTATTTTCTCATTTTGCTTCGCAGTGTGTGCACGCATTGGCAGCGCTCGTGACAAAAGCTTTGATTTCGTGAATATCAAAATAATGATGTCACGTGTACCATCAGCAGCCTTAAAACCATAATTCCCTCGTACATACTTTTTGACGGAATTCCCACAATTCTTGAACGATTGTGGACACTTTTGCGAGTCTCAAAAGAAAGATATTTGAGCAGAAGCACTCAGTGGGCCTGCCCGTCTAAATACGCTCAAACCTCGACTTTGCTGAGTAACTGAGCCCGAAGTGCAGTTTTAGGTGTCTTCCAAGCTGTAGGGCCAAAAAAGGTTAGAAGACTTGTTTAGGATCATTCGACAATGTAACAGCAATAACGATCACTCAGCGCCTACCCGTTCATAGTGACCGCAATTCAGTTGTTGGATTTCTTCTACAAAGTTTCCCACGGCGCAAGAATTCTTGAGAGGAGGCGAAAGTGCGCTTGCTCGGGCGTCCTGATAAAGTCACGGAATCGGTCACAGCACTGATGCGGCCCCTATCGTAAGAGTCATCTAGCGGAGAAGGAAAAAAGCGTGTTGCGCTCTCCGACGAAGCTAGCCGATTCGCCGTTCGCGCTTTACGCTCAAGTGGGTGTGTTTCTTGTGCGTTCTCGCCGGCTCCAAATTTTTTCGTAAAAAAACGGGAAAAATTGCGTAACATACAGGAAAATTAGGTACCTGAGTGATATATCTTGTAGAACGGGAAAGCTATAATTTTTGATAACGTGAACTCGATTAGGTATAATTTTTAAGGCGAAAGCGTTAGATGCCTTATCAAGCGCGAAAATTGACCGTCGGCGTTTCCGCGTTGACGGCGTCAAGATGAGTGATGTAAAAAAAATCACGTGATGACGTCACCACATGGCGTTATCATGTCGTCACAGATAACCAAAATTTGTGTCGTCACATGAAATTGTCGCTTTGCACTGCCTCCGTAATCGGTGGGCCGATCACGGAGGCAATACAAAACCAGGTGAGGTGCAGAAAGCGTTTGAAGGGGGGTGAGGCAGGACAGACGCATCGAATGAAGAAAAAGAAGTTGGCTTTCGCCTTCGAGCCGTCTTAGTCTAATGCATAAGGGACCCTGCGAGTTTTTTCAACGAATGATGGGACTTACTCTCCGTGAAGTGCTTCTCACAAACATAGTCTCGAGGCGTGAGCTCTCGATCTTTCGTATGGCACGAGCCCATGCTTCCAACCTCCCCGGGTCACTGGGAACTTTGAAGGTAATTACCTTCTCCTTGCAGGATGCGTGCCCACTGTTGCAGTTCGGCACGACACATTTCCGCCCCATCCTGAAGGAGCACTGGTGGAAGTCTACAAAGTGCTCTCCTTTGTTGCGGCGTCGTTCTGCGACGAAAAGCGCATTTCCACCGTGACGCTGTCGCGCCGCCCTCGCGCGCTGCAGCGGCATAGAAGGTTCTCCTCCTCAAATACTTCTTTCTCAGTGAGTTTCCGCATCTACACAAAACCTTTTGGACCACGACCGCACCTCGTACACGAGAACCAGCCGTACACATGAAGATGAGGGTATTTAATTATGCATTTATAAACTTTATACATATGCGTGGTGTTGTACAGTTTGGTTTCATACGTCTTCGGCATAACCGCACGATGCTTCCTTTTATGTGGGCTATATTTGGTCATAAGTTGCGAATATAATTAAGGTGTAAAAATATTCATAAAACGAATTGCCCATCTAATTAACCAGTTTGTGCATGACTTGTGATGGAATTTCAAGTTATAATAGTCAGGGTCTGCTAGAAAAAATTGTTTTGAAAAATACGTAACTCCCCATAATTTTGGGTAATGAGGTGTCTCATAAAAAATAACGCGTTTTTTTGCGACAGCAATTATATGGACACTAGCAAAATTTTTGCCGTGTGCGTCACCGTCGCCGTCATGTCCCATATAAAGTCCAAATCGATAACATCGCCCCGCGCGCCTTCTATATGCGAATTAAAGCGTGCGAGTGCTGCCGATGGTCGCAGCTCAAGCACAGATGAAAAGGCACATGCAGGGGGGCTGGAGGGGGATTGCCTGGTTCCGGCAAGAAATGCGTACTTTAACCGGCCGGGCGATGTCGCCCGCCGTCCCGCGCTCCGTATATTACGAGAGGATCAGCAGACGGACCATACCTTTGCACATGTTGTTTTCTCATCGCAAGGTTTGCGTTGAAGACCGAACGTCGCTTCTCTCGCTGCAGCGGCTGCGTTTCCTTACGCCGCCGTCTTGTTCATTTACGCAAGCCTTACTTCGTATAACATTCGAGTTTCTTGCTATCGCACTCATTGCTTCGCCCTTGCGGCGAAACTGCGTTTTTTCATTGCCTTATTCGCTGACCTTCCTGTATAAGGGAAGGACGTTCCAAATATGTGACATTATACACTTCACTCACACCACAAATGTTTTTTGCAGATTCATAACAATTTTTCGATGCTACGAAATTTGTTATGCAAAGGAAAAAGAGGTAAACGCTGTTTTTGGTTCTTAAAGGGACACTAAAGAGCAAAACGATTTTTCTCGCATTAGTAAAGTAGTCTTCCACGATACCAAAAACACCACGCTTTCTGCGCGAAGACGCTTAACAAGCGAGAAAACGCGCAAAAAGTAAATACAGGTGGCGACACCACCTTGGAATTCCCGCACAATTTGCCGTGACGTCACATATTTTTGACGGCGCCTGCTTGGGCCTACGTAGTTCCTAAACGGTTAAATCGAAGTACATTGTCCTCTGAGGGGGCCAGAGACTTGACATAACGAGTTTGTGGAAATTTCGTCGAGCCAGTGGCGCCAAAATACGTTAAATGCTCTTTGAAGTCTTTCACGTCACGAATTACAAAGTTCGGCGCGAAATTTAAAAATGAAACTTTGAACTTGGTTTTCTCCGCTAATAATAAACCTATGGCGGTGAAATAAACTACACGAGAGTTCTCCGAGCACACTTTATCAATCTAAACCAATTCATTGTTTCTCTTTAGTGTCCCTTTAAAGGAACAAGTTTTGCGACAAAGGAGGAGCAGTTGGCCTGAGAAAATTCGAACGACAAGAGTTTCATAACACCTTTGTTTCGCCGGTGTTTTTATTTATTTATTTATTTATTTATTTATTTATTTATTTATTTATTTATTTATTGTGCCAGGCTACTCTGAACAGCAATAGCTGCACGAAGACGCACTTACATATGAATGTAAACAGTGAATATAAAAACACTTATTTGCAGTATGTCAAAGTTGTATAATTAAATCTGTTGAAGTTCACCCAACGAAATTTGAACGCGGGTCCCTTATTCATGATATTTATAAATTAAAAGGGCCTGTCCAAAGGGGCGAGAACGGTAGTACGTGACTGCGACCTACAGGACGCCCGTCATAAAGTTGTTGCTATGGTATAGTTACTTCAACAAAGAAATAATCCCCGATGTACTCGTCATTTTGTTACATTTTACGTGACTACATGTTTTCAACCGCTTCGTGTCGATATTAACTGGAATTTCCAAAAGAGCACAACGAAAGGCCTTGTTTACTGTCAGCGCGCGCTATCAGTTTCCTCATTTCGACGCAGTGACCTTGTTTTCCCCTCGGGAGTTTGTATGTATTAAAGGAAAGCGCGAAAAAGATTGGTTATGCGCGGTTAACGGATCCGTGCTCGATTAATTAACGAGATGGCACGTTAGCGCTAACCAGACTGCAGGCGCGCATCGAGACATCCTAAACCAGACCCGACAGGCGAAGGATGAGATACAGGTTTGGGAAAAGAGAAGGAAAAGCGCAAAAAAAAAAACAAAAAAACGTGGGAGCTATAGCGAAGGCAAAAGCAAATATGGAGACACAATGACGATGCTCCGACACGAGATGCTTATATTACGCAGTTCTTATTGGAAGTTCGCATCTTTAGGCGAAGCGTCGGCTTCTCCCTTTCAGAGCGAATACGCATATTGAAAATAATATAACAAGCCGATAAGGATCACATTTAGGGATTATTAGAACGTCCCTAAGAGTATTCGCGCATTTGTATCACGAAGCGCCTAATGTGTAGCGACTCGCCTTGGCGTTAATGTTTTCATCATTAGTCGATACTGCTAGATATTTTGTGCCCGCTTTGATGAAGGACACAGTGCGAATCAATCTATCGAAAGGACCTTTTGGGTAAGCCAAGAAACTGTTTCCAAGCTACAGTTGCAAAAAAGGAAAAGCTAATATGTTAAAGTAGCTAATAAGAAGTATAATATAAAACGATGATATTAGGGCGGACAAAACAGAGGCTTTGAAATTCAGGTGAACATAGACATGGCCGTGAGCAGGGATCTCCATTAGGAGGTAAAGGGGGGGGGGGAGGGAGGGGGCAAGCTTCGCCACGGCGCCTCCCTTCCTTTTCCCATATTGGTCCAGCCAGAAAGAACACAAGCTTCGCAATGGGTTGCAAAATGAAAGTGAAGCGATGGCGTTCTTCTCACAATGGCGTGCCCTTGGACACTGGCTTTCCGGGGTGAAGATGGGAAGTAAACAGTTTTTGTAATGCAGCGTCAGGTGTCCTTATCGTCAAAAACCTGCGTGGCCATAACTCTGTATGTTGAACTATATATATATATATATATATATATATATACGTGTGTGTTTGTGTGTGTCGGCTCCAGAGATATTCCCGGTTCGACGATTTCTCATCAGTAAACAAGACGATGCAATTGCCCGCATTATACCCGGTAGTTTCGAAAGCGGTCTTTAGTGTTTATTAAGCGTTGGCTATACGCCCTCTTAACGATGTTATCATTAACACGCAAAGTCGCGACCGCTATGAAAGGTAACACCGAGTTCGTGTATAAGCAATTAATGGTCATGTGCGCGTCTGTCGTATTGGTTCGCAGAAGGTGCTTTTCCACATGAACGTTTAGTGTTACGAACGCTTTTGCGCTTGGCAACTGCGTTTCACCACTGTCCTTTCAAACGTAATTTCGATGTTCCCTTTCATACTGCTCGCGACTGTACGCGCCATTCTCAAGCCTCTGTCCCATTCTGTCGAATGGTTCGCTGATGTGATTGGGGGTCTGCCCAATGGACCGGGGGGCAGCCTGGCCTCAGGGAGAAGTGGAGCTCAGGAACCGGAGCTGATAACAGGAACGTTTATTAGGGGCGAAGCTCCTTAAGGCGGCACCCGTTCGTCCCTCGTCGTGCTCGTAGTAGTGAGTAACAAGTCTTACCCTTTGACCTCCAAGGTGGTGCCGGTGGGAGATTTCTCCTGTGCGTTGTTGAACAATAAAAAATTCGCAGCGTGCGCGTTAACTAAAAGCCGAATTCTTCTGTCTCTGTAGAAGTGTAAGTGTTAGCTAAAAGCCGACTTCTTCTGTCTCTCATTCCCATTAGCAGCCATTGTTTACCTCCAAGGTAGTGCCTGGTGAGATTTCTCCTGTGCGTGATTAAACAATAAAAATTTTGTTCAAAACGCCGTTGATTGATGAAATAAACCAACGAAAGACGCCAGATGTTTTGTAAAAACAAAACGAAAGAACGCCAGATGTTTCTAAAGCAAACGAAAAAGACGCCAGCTGCTTAACGAAAGACGCAAGGTGTTTTCTAAAGCAATGGTTTTCTAAACAATGAAAATTCACAGCGTACATGTAAAATTAAAGTGAGCTGCAAGTCGTCATAACTCATCGAACCTTTAGTATAAACGCGCCCGATCTCACGTCGGTGATGATGTACTGGGCAGAATTCACGGAAGATTCACGGTTTACCGATGAACCTCCGCAGCTTCGCCCACTCATCATCATTCACTCCGTGGATATGCTGTGATTTTTTACATGTAGAGTTGGTAGCGTGTCGTAGCGTCGTCTAGCGACGCTGCGTCGCGTCGACGTAGCCTTGGCGTGGCCTGTCGAAGCCTCGTAGTAGCTCGTGGACGCTTGCTTGGAGCGCATCGACGCTTGCGTTATAAAGCCTGGGCCTTCCCATGATTCCCTGTTGGGGAAGTTGTTTGTTTGTTTATCCTATTGGATTGGGTGACAACGTCACATGAAGCTTCCACGTCGACGGCAGAATGAAAGGGAATGTCGTCCTGCACGTATTTGTATCATTCGTCTTGATCTTGCCACTTACGTTATGAGACACGAGGATTGCCGGTTACAGAGATTGTGTACGGCTGTGCGCGATCAGGACCATCGTGCTAACTCCCCTGAACGAAACTGCTTTGACATACCATTCGTAGACATTTTTTTTCTGGTTCCTACTTTACTTTTTTTTCTGGGTTCCCGACATCTGTTTGTTTCTGTCGTCTATCTTTCTTCCTACCGTCATCTCCCCTATTCCTTCACCCCGAAAGAATGGATCTATGTATGCTTGGAATCACTTACCTGCTTTCATAACTGATACAACTGATCCAACTGCATTTAAAATGTCCTATCAAACCTGCTGTCGCATTACACGTTTGTTTCTGCTATGTATTTACTTTATTTGATGTTTGTAGTTATTATGTACAATGCTTCCATTTTACTGTTAATATTGTTTAGGCTTTCTTTTTTTTTTTTGCTGTGTATACCTCACCCCCTCTGCAATGCATTTATACCGTGAGGGAACTATAAATAAATAAATAAATAAATAAATAAATAAATAAATAAATAAATAAATAAATAAATTAATAAATAAATAAATAAATGTCCTAATTGCGAAGTTGCGCTGAGCTGTGCGCCCCCAAGGTAAACTTATTAGAATTCGGCCTAATGCTATTTCTACTTGAATTAATTTTCTCTTTCCATAGAAAGAGAAAGTTAAAATTCCATGCTTCGCTTTCTGCGTTTAAAGGCCAACTCCGGCGATTTTTCGAGGTCGATGGATCTCAATGAAATTCGCTGGGTACGTTCCTTTGCACGTTTCCGGCATTTATGCCAAATTACAGGCTTGAGACATGCGCAGATTGTTTGCAAATGAATTTTAAAGATTGTCTGCAAACGCCCTCCTGGCTTCCCACAATTATTGGCAACATTGCGTCTGTGACGTCAGTATTGGAAAGGCGGCGGAAGTGACGCAGCCGAGGGCACCGCTAACTTCGGCGCTTCGGCCGCTACAGCGAGCGTCTGCTGTGCACAAGGCGACAGACAGCGTTGGTTTAGCCGGCGCTTCGCTGGTCGTCCCGGCTGTCACAGTTTTCATACTCCGCGCCGGCGTGACCAGCATGCCTTGCACGACTTCCGGTTCGTTCGTAACAACGTCTACGTCATACGTAGACAGTACACTCGGTTGGGTTTCGGTTTCGGTGTTGCGCTTTTTTGCTTATTTAAAATTATTCTCCAATTTGCCGAGTATTTCTGCTATCGGGCCCGTAACAGGAGCGTCTCAGGAACATAAAAGCACCATTACTTTGACATGGCCAAAAAATCGCCGGAGTTGGCCTTTAACGCTGAGTCGTTTTACGCTCTGCAACGCTTTGAAAGGACACTAAAGTGAAACAATGAATTGGTTTAGATTGATAAAGCGTACTCTGAAAACACTAATGTCATTAATTTCTCCATCACAGGCTTATTATTAGAGGAGAAAATCAAGGCCAAAGTTTCATTTTTAAATTTCGCGCCGACATATTCACGCTTGGCGTCACGAACTTCATAGTGAATTTATCGTATTTCGGCGGCATTGGCCCAATGAAATTCATTGAAACTTGTTTCGTCTATGTTTAGTCTCTGGCCCCCTCAGAGGGCAATGTACTTCCTTTCTACCGACCAGGAGCTAGGTAGGCTTTAGTAGAAGCCGTCAAAATATATGACGTCACGGCGGTTGGTGCGGGAATATCAAGGTGGCGTCGCCACCCGCATTTTGTTTTTAGATGCATCTTATGGCGGAGTTCAAACCGGTGGTGTGCGGCGTGACCACCCTTACTGCGCATGCGCAACCCTCTAAACACACTTCCTCTCCACTCCCCCTCTCCCGTCCCCCTCTCGTCGCCCCCTCCCCTCTCGTCTTTCCCCCTCTCCCTTTCCCCTCTCCATTCCCCTCCCCCTTCCCACTCCCCCTCTGAAACGCGGGCTCGACATGTCGAAGCGCTGCTTCGCATCGCCTCATGGTCCCCGTTAGCGGGAGATGGTGTGATTTATAGATGCGAAGCATCTCTTGCTCGGGGGTACTGTATCTTACACCGTGTTCGGGGGTATGTCCCGCGGCGTTGGCGTCCGCACTCACACTACGCATGCGCAACTCTCCTCCTTCCATCTCTCCAACAGCTGCGCGTTACTCTCTCCACTTCTCTCCCAGCACCTGCTTGCGCTTCTCCTGCGTTCTCGCATCTGCTCTCACGGCGCATACGCTACTCTCCTCCTCTAGTCTCCTCTCCTTCAAATAGTAGAGCGCTGCGCGCGTTCAGTCCAGCGTTTGCCTCGGTTGGCTCCTCTGAAATGCGGGATCAACATGCCGAAATTCTCTCCTGCGCAGCGTCGCGATGAGGGCCAGCGCATGCACGTCCCCTCCCCCTCTCTCTCCTCTCCTACGCCGCCTCTTCTCGCGCGCCTGTCGACCGCGTTCCCCGCTCGCCCTATGAGAATTAACGGCCAGGCTAGAGGGAAGACACGACGCGCGTAGTGTTCCTCTTCGCGTTCCACGACGCGAGGTCGGTAGCATGCCAGAGGTCGGTAGCATGCTCAACGAACGCCAACGGAACGCGATCGTGCAAGTGCTCCGGCTTCGCATCGCCTCATGGTCCCCTTTAGCGGGAGATGGTGTAATTTTTTTCTCATTTTCTCGCTTATCTAGCGTCTTCTCGCAGCAAGCACGGTGATTTTGGAATTGTGAAAGAGTAACTTACTAATACTAGAAAAACCGTTTTTCTCTTCATGTATCCATTTAATGGATGCTGTGAGCGCCCCTAATTAGTTTTCCATGTTATTTCTGTCCTTTTCCCCTACTTTCCCGCAACCATTCCTCCAACTGTCTTTTACTTACTTATATTGTGGACCTGTTTACCTTTGTGGGGCTGTCCCTGAAACCCAAGGCCTCATGCCGTCTAGTTCCCAAACGAGTTGGGAGGCGTCGCACCCCTCTCGGTGGCAGTTGTCAGCCTGCTGCTTCCATATTTTCATTGTGTCGTTGTATGTTTGTGCACGCTTGCATATCATAGAACAGTAATTTAGGACAACGTCGCAGTCCTTCATGTTTGTGTACTTTCTGATTAATATGAGTTGTTTATTTTTCGCTTCGACGCGCAAGAGACGATGAACGCCAGCTCGTCGCTTCGACCCGTCGCGGTTCTCCAGCTGTTATCGCTTCGGCGCGGCCTCGCACGACGCTCCTCCTCCTCGCGAATTTTTTTCAGTACTTCTCGGTCGTTTCAGCGGTGTAGTTTCTGTATCCGAACTTCGCAATTTACTTTGTTCGTCTTCTTCCTTTGGTTCTTTATTCACATCGCAACACATTGCTCACAATGCCGCATCTCCGATGGCCTTGCGGCGTCGAGCGCTTGCGGCCGCTCAACGCGTGCGAGGCTCGCGGATCAAAACAGAGAACGGCGATCTATATATTGCCGCGAGAGCGAGAGCGAGTCAAAATATATGCGATAAGGAACATTAATTTTGCGGCAGTTTCCGAATGAGGAAGAAAATCGAAGCGCTACGAAGGCAGCAGTAAGAGGAAAAGAGAGAAAGAGAATTACGGCCACGTGCCGAGATCGCGCTGCCCCATCATACGTCGCTCTTCTGTAGAGTGCGCTGTACATGGTTGTCCCTCTTTTCCCGTGATTGCGTCCACGTGAAAACAATAAGGTGAAGAAAAAAAAAAAAGAAAGAAATGCGCTGTTGGGTAGCGGCGGGAAGAGAATGGCGACGGTATAGAAACAGAACGTGAATCGGGTATTGAAGGGTTCACAACTGATACAGAGAGACAGAGAGAGAGAGAGAGCGAAATGATTTCACTCGTATTAGCAATTTATGCCCTTACTCAGTACCAAGAGCGGAACTGTTGCCGCGAGAATACTCTCGGTACGCCGCAAAACGCGTAAAAAGGAAAAAAAATTGCAGTGGCTTAGCTCGGCTATGCCAGGATATACGTAGCGTTAGTAAATGTTCAGCTAATTATTCTTAGCTTTCCAGATTATCTAGGATTATTAGCCTTCTTCTGTTCATTCTTCGTACGCTGAACCGCTAATTGCCAGGCAGCTACTTTGGGATCCGATGAGATAAGCTTCTCGGCTCTTCTGCGCCGTTGAGCAGCATTTGCGCTCTCCTTCTCCATGACGTTACCCACCTGCAAACGCCAGTCAGAGGCGCTATCAAGCGGCTCCAGCGCAGTGTCAGATGGCGACTGCACAGCGAAGGCGAATAGCTGCGCGCGCGCCGGCGCCAATACGTCTGCCAAAGCTACGACGTCACTCTTCTGGAATGCGCAGACCAGCAGCGGCGAGTCGCGCGCGGCACTGGCGGAGTCTGCGCGCGCCGGCGCCAGTGTGTCTGCCGCGGCTACGACACCACTCCTCCCGAACGCGCAGACCAGCAGCGGCGAGCCGCGCGCGGCGGTGGCGGAGAGCACGTGAGATGCCGGCTCCGGTGAGCCAGCTGTGTGACATCATTGATCCTCGCGCATGCGCAGCACGGCTCATGAGGATCCACGCGAAATCGGCTCCGGCTAGGCAAGTGTAGCTAACGCTACAAAACATGGCGACGCCGCCTTGAGTTTTCCGCGCCAACTCGCCGTGGCGTCGTATATTTTCACGTCGCCTGCTAGGGCCCAAATAATTCTCTACCGGTAAAAAATTCGGCAGATCCCACGTACCGTGGGGGTCGATGCTATGCGAAGCATGTGGCGGGTAGGTGACTGTGGCGTAACTTTTTTTACTGAGCGACACCTTACAAAATGACGCAAAAGATTTGTATAAGTTTTATACGAACACATAAATATGTTGAAGAGCCGCATATATGTTATATGACCAGTTGTTTACGGTTGGGTAACGCAGCCAATGGCAACGTGGGTATTAACAACACCAGAAGCGGTAAGCTGATATGTAGTGCTTATACGTGTCCCGAAAACGCACGCACGTTTCACGAACCCGTGTGCATGAGTGCAAGAAGTTATTGACAGTTCTTGAACAAGGGCATCATCACCATGATCAGTGAGCACGAACAGCTGGTCATGACTTGTTATAGGATCCGGTCGTGATCGTGGTGACGAGAGGTCCACGTGTAGTGAAATAAGTGGCATTGTAGAGCTGTTAGAATTCGTGAATGCCTCGGTCATTTTGTCGACAAATTATCTGTCGAGAGAGCCAGCGACATGTCCGAACCTGAAGCCACTCTTCGTGTTGGTGAGGTATAGGCCGTCGAGGCTAGTAGGCCTGGATAGTGCTACGTAGACCAACTTCAATGGATGGTGTTTGTCGTATTCGTAGACTACCTGGGCGTATGTGGCCTACGTAGCCTAGTCTACAAAGCGGCTGTCAATTAATCTGGCATCATCCTCGGTCAGCATGAGGCCATCGCCCAGCCTCGTAAGAAATGAAGAGGACACTTCGTCGTTCTGGTGGACGAAGTGCACTTTACGGTGCTGTGATGTGGATATCATATGTAACATTCGTTAATGTATTCCTCCGGGGTCGAGCAATGCTCCAATATAGCTTCCTGAATCATAGGAATACAAATGTAATGTTTGCTATAAAAGAGGAGCCAACACTGGAACTACAGACGTTCATCTGATATGATGCCTGTATCGTAGGAGTACACATCGTAGGAGTATCATGTAGTGTTTATTGCTGTCTTGTAAAATTAGATAGCCAGCACCACAACCACAATTGACGTTGCACCGGTAGTACGCCTGCGTAGGCTGTTTTTCCAAGCCAGTTTATAGACCTGGCGTGACTCAGTGGTAGAATACCTGATTGCCACGCAGAATGCTTGGGTTCGATTCCTGCTGGGATCCTAATTTTTATTATTTCCATTCGCTGAGTCAACGCTGCCGATGTTGGTTTTCCTTAACGCTGTAGCATTTAAGTTACCAACGTCTGTTCTCGCCGTTCCTGGGTAGATATAAACTGTCAATCACCTGTGGCGCATACCCGTACACCGCGGCCCGTGGTAAACGGGTATGTGCCACACGTGTCTAGTGGAAAGGGTTTGACGACTTACGCGACAGGATATTAACGTTATTCATGTCATGACCCGGCAATCATATTCGTCAAATCCTCTTACCCTCTCATGCAAATTTTGGTCTACACCAACTTAAGGAGGCGATCATGAGAGCACCCAGACGTAGGCGGCTAGATAGATAGATAGATAGATAGATACGTAGATAGAAACGCTCAAAGTGCCAGAGGTTCGCTAAGAAATGCCTCGCATTTAAAACGAATTAAACTTTGTTCTCAGGGAGGCGCAGACTGCTCTGGGGAAATTTTATCGACCTAATATGCCCCCTCCCCGCCCTCTCCTAAAAAAAAAGAAAAAAAAAAGAGCCTTTGAAATCCGTGACGTCGCACTAACATTCAGGTGCCGGTATGCATAGGTGCGATATTAATGAGCCATATTTCGACCTTCATTTTCTCCTTTAATTGCGAACCTATGAATGATAAACTTCATGGCAATATAGGACTGCGCTCCCCCCTGCGGCCCTCTTCATCTTATCTGAGTACAGTCGGCGTCAAAAGTTTAGGAGACCTTTACGTCTTAGAAAACTGAATTTCCCAGTAACTTGTGACTATATTCGGTCGGACTGCATAGTACATGTTAGCGGGTTATAGAACTGGCCGCAAATCTAAATTCCAGGCTGCTTGCCGAAGTAGAGGGAACATTCAGCTTTTTATTGTGTCTCGCTGTCCATAAACTTTCCACGCTGACTGTACATGTCTAGATTAAGTTCGCCCAGTGTTTGGGTATTTGGAGATGTTAAGGTTTCCGCTTATTCTGCTCACCCCCCCCCCCCTCCCTCCTGTATAGAACTTTGAATTTCGATCATAACAGTGACTGCAAAGCTGATTTGACTTCCATCACTCTCCCTGTGGCACCCCCCCCCCTCTTCGGGAAAATCGGAAAGATATAGGTTTCCGCAAAATAACATTTTTATTCTTTTTTTGCGAAATTCCTGCAGCCGACCAATGACTTATAGATATTCTTTATTCAAACAAGGCCTCGGATGCATATACAAAATGCAGGCATAATGTATAGCATATAATACACACGTCGAAAAATATGCTCCCTCATAAGAGAGCCAACTATTGCATGGGCAAAGATGGCAGGGCAATATACACTTGTACGGTATATTAACAACAGAGAACGTAGTTACAATTGAACTGGGAAATAACCCACAGGTCAGTGTACAATTAACAAGAAACAACAACGCGATTTACTTGTCTGATTATTTATGGGGAGAGGAAAAGGGTTGTGACTTACCAATTTTTCAGAATAGGTTTGAGAGCAACAGGACGAAGTGTATGCATATACACGTAACAAGCAACCGCATCGTTGCACAGTTTCTGTTATAAGCACATTATTCACGAGGAATTGTGCGTGTGATCCTCGCAAACGATTACATTGATGCCGTGCTTAACCACAACTATTATACACAATGAACACTATATCTCATTGTTCTCTGATGATCGAGGCTCACAATAGCATGCGCAATGCACAAAGCAGCGTTATACGTCACCTCGTCTTTCTATGCAGTGGTGTCAAGTGCACGCTGAAATAAAGCTGCGCAAATCTGACACGTGTACCGACAATGCAATCACAGTTCGCGCTTGAAGTTGATATTTCGTCGCTGCCGACATGGCTGTGTTACGAAATGCGGAAAAAGGGAGCAACAGATTGCAACGATGCAGGGGCGTTCCGAGTTGGCGGTCCATGCAGTGATGACACTCCGCAGTGAATAAAAAACAGTCATCGAAGCCTAGACGATCTCTCTAACTGCACGCACCGGAAGTGATTCGAGAGCCGGAAGCACGTCGTACAGACGTCGTACTTACGTAACGAACGCGCTCGCGACACGTGCCTCAATTGAGGCTGACGACTCATCTTTTGCCCAAAGAGAAATTCCACGTTCAACTTGGCGGTTTCATCGATCCACCCGCCATAATAATCATAATTAATGATGACAAGGATAATTATACTGTGGCACATATCCACACAGATGGATTAGCCAGGAAGTGGGTGGTATACATTAAAAATAGAATAATAATTACTACCGTCAGCCGATCTAAGGAGAATATACATTTTTCGTGTTTCCCTCCGCTGGTATGTTTTTCTAACAGGTTGCCGAACCGAACGCGAAACCCGAAAGCTACACCCGAAACGTAATTTTGGCCGTCACTGAACCCGAACCCAAACCGACACTCGCGAAAGGTGCGTGAGCCCGAACCGAACATGGACCGAACAAAAAAGTCATAGCGGTTATCGGTTCGTAACAAAGCCGTTCAAAGTATAAGCGACAACAGTTGTTGCAGTCTACGCAAACATAATTAATAATAATATCTGGGGTTTAACGTCCCAACAAAGAGAATAATTATAATGGTATACAAGCAAGACAGAAGTTCAGGTGTACACGGAGGCTTGAGGTGATGAGGAATCATTGAACAAGGAATTTTTATTTTAGATGTGAAGCATCTTATAGCGGAGTTCAATGCGGTGGTGGTGGTGTGCGGCGTGACCACCCTTACTGCGCATGCGCAATCCCTCTCCACTCCCCTCTCTCCCCCCTCCCCTTTCCCCTCTCATTTCCTCTCTCCACTTCCCCTCTCCCCTCCCCCTCTCCACATCACCTCTCCCCTTCCCTCTTCCCTTCCCTCTCCCCTCCCCTTCTCATTTCCCCCTCTCCACTTCCCCTCTCCTCATCGCTACTCCTCTCCACATCACCTCTCCCCTTCCCTTAATTAGTTCCAGCGACATTTCCTTTTCAACCATTTTTCACTAGTTCAAACGCAAACTCATCTAAAGGATCGTGGCGTATTGCTGTTGTTGCCCAGACGACCGTGTTCCTGTACACATACACGAAAAGGAGGTTACTGAGGCAAGACAGCTATGGCGGCCGCGTTTCGATGATACAGAAATGCAAGAAACACCCGTGTAGTTAGATTTAGGCGCGCGTTAAAGGAACACTAAATGCTCAGGATTTATCCGGAGTCCTTCATTATACGGTGCGGCTCACATTATGTGGTTTTGGCCCGTGAGAACAAGAGAGTTTAATTTAAGGCACGGTTCGTGGTTTGCTGTAAGAACAGACGAAGCTGCGCCGATTCTCCCGCGTTGCACCCAGAAGCCCCCTCAACTCTTGCACCAGGTTTCCTTCTCCTCCTGCGTACACTGGGCGTCTTAGCCAAGTTTAGCCAAGCTTGAAGGAAAGGCAAGCAAGAGATCGTACAACGTACTGTCATTAAACCTACATACGGTGTTTGGTAATCTGTCCACTTTCACCAACGATGCCATGTTTGTGCATCAGTGACTCGGCTTATCAGTAAAGAAATATATGTATAAAAATAAAAACAAAGCAAACAACACCGTGGTTATAACGTTAGCTGGGGACATCATATACAGGTATTACACATATCGTCACCCCGCGCGGCGAGTCCTTTTCTTCCGGGAATTGCGCAGCATTCCCCCGACGAGCACCGCCAGGTAACGAGTGCCGGTTCGGGAGGATCGATAGCACCTCGGGCCGAAGAGCAGCCCCGCGGCCGCGATCGTAACACAAAGATCGCTACTCCGAGGAGTGGGCGATGGCGTAGGCCACAATCTCCTATTTTTATAATTTCTTTTTACAAGGAAAGGAGAAGGGGGGGGGCGGAGGAGGGGTCTCTGCAGCCTATACCACACCCTATTCCTTTCGAACCGTTCCCCGCCTGGGTCACGACCACCACCGCAAGCACCCCAGCGTGCGCGCACAGCCCGGCTATATAGCCTGACGGAAGGAGGCAGCGGCGCAGGAAGCACGCCCCGATAACGACCACCTGGGCGCCGATTCCCGACTCGGAGCGAACCCACCGCCAGCCCCTTATCTTCAACCATCCCCTCTGTGTGTATATATACGAACGGGCTGAAGCCGGTGGTGGTCGGGCCGTAAAAGACCTCCCCACTTGGGCCCGGGCCGTCGTCTCTCGCGCCGCATCTATTCCCGCCCGAGTTCACTGCAACGAGATTGGAGAGGTCAAAGGGGGAAATACTACGGCTACCGAAGTCGGGGGACATGTAACCACACCCGCTTTTGATGTTCTGGGGGGAATTCATTCATTCATTCATTCATTCATTCATTCATTCATTCATTCATTCATTCATTCATTCATTCATTCATTCATTCGTTCGTTCGTTCGTTCATTCATTCGTTCGTTCGTTCTGAATTCTATATGCGTATGGACGTAAGTTTAGGCGTGCGCAGGGGGGGGGGGGGCCGCCCGCCCTAATCACCTAAGAGGGGGGGGGGCGCAAAGTCTACCTCATACATTGACTTAATAGAGGCGGGGGGGGGGTCGCTTCGATGAACCTTCGCCCGCCTTCGACCCCCCCCCCCCCCCTGAAGGTGAACCCTGCGCATGGACGTAAGGTCTCTATTTGAAAAGTGACATTCGCGTGTGACGCACACCCGCCACGGTGGTCTTGTGGTCATGGTGCTCGATGGCTGACCCGAAGGTCGCGGGATCGAATCCCGGGCACGGCCGCCGCATTTTCGATGGAGGCGAAAATGCTTGAGGCCCGTGTAGTTCGGTTTAGGCGCACGTTAAAGAACCCCATGGGGTTGAAATTTCCGGAGCCCTCCACTACGGCGTCCCTCATAATGATATAGTGGTTTTGGAACGTTAAACCCCAACAATTATTATGGTAGTGTGTGACGTGCATAGTTACGTTCTTACTGAACTTGTATAGGTGAACTTTTGACACGTGTGCGTATTTGATCGCTTCTCGTGGTTTGGTTCGGGTTTTGTTTGTGTAGACTTAGTATGCCGTTTGTTTGTACAATGTTGTGTGTATATACCGATGGATGGTATACAGTTGATACCTCTCAGCTACATGTTGGGTTAGCTGACTCTAATGTATGGGCTAGCTTTCCATCTGTGTGCAATTTCTGAACAACACAACATCAGTTACGCGACACAATACACACATCAACAAACCAATCGATGACTTCAATACGGCGAATATAATAACATAACATCGATCCCTTCTTAAATTACTTAGTTAGATTGACGGTTGCGCATTTGAACAAGTCGGTCACACGTACAGAAATATTGAAGGAAAGGCGTAGTTTCTAAAAATCGGCGTGCGTGCATTGGGTGTGAGAATTAGGGCTCACTGTTAGCGTTACACAGCATTAAACGTATTTTTTTATGCTTTTCCTGAAATGACTTAATTGGTAGACGAGGAGAGGGTCCTTTCTCTCAGGTGATCACGATGAAATATCCTACAGAAAAGAACTATTTCTGGTTGATGTCATTGTCGATGATTATCAAAGCGGCAGCTTTCTGATATTTTATTGCGGCACCATGATATCTTTTTACTCTTCAACCGTATTACTTAATGTTGATAATGTAGTACTGTGTCATGTATTTCTACGTGATGTTGAGAACGATAATGTAGTACATTCTCGTTTTGGCGATTAAAGATGAGCTGTATAAAGCGGGGACCAGACGCTGCCGAAAATCCGCTACGCCGGGAGAAACTTTGTAGCACGACGTACGTTCACAGTCAACTCCATGGCAGCGTCGCCAGCAACTTTCAATGTTCCCGCCCTTTTTGACTAGCCTTTCACCGTGGTAAGGCTGTTAGCAAGATTCCAACGTGGCAATCGATACAAAAATGCAGCTTATACTCTTTTTTTGTTTATTAATGTCCTTGTATGACCAGATGGTTTAAGCCGAGTAACAGGATTCGTGGGAGAGAGAGAGAGAGAGAGATGCTCTTTATTAGAAATACAGAGATTTTTGCCGGCGTCAGTATACCGCTGGCATGCTACTCTGTGTAGGGATGGGGAATGGGATTGACAGATTAAAGAAGAGAGGGGAGGAAATAATAATAGAAAGAAAGAATATAAAAAAAATGAAATGAGCAAGTGAACCTGATAGAAATATTTACAAGGAGGGTGTCAGGTAAGATAAGGCTTTGCTATGTGAAATAGCCCAACCATTAAAGCTTTTCGGCTAGGCCGATTTTTGATAGGTAATTAAACAGTGCCTGTAAAACCCGTCGCTGCTTTGAAGGGCTGGTCACTGGGCCTAATAAGTTGTGTAATGTTAACTGATCGTGACAGATCATGTCCATTTGTCGTGGTAACTTGACAAAGAAGTGGCAAAGGAGCATACGATAGCACACGATGTTTAATTAATAGAAGAAGAACAGCGACTGAGTCGGTTTGCTTTTCGAAGATTTAACATGATATCTCGCATCTAATCTTCTCGAACTGAGCTCACGAAGGCTATCTGTAGAGCGCTCCTTCAGCACATGAGCAGTGTACGAGAGCACAGACTGCACGCTGATATACATACTTGTGTCCCGCCTACGAGCGTTCGTTAAAATCGAAGCGAAAGACGTTGTTGCCCTTAAAAGGCTCAGATAATCCACCTTGTCAAAGTTTCGTAAACCAAGCCACGTACTGCACTTTCCTAGGTGGAAATCTCCACTCAATTAATTTACGCCGCAGAGGCCAGGGGCTCTTTTTTTTTTTTGGATTGCGACATACATTCACCTTAAGACATAATGAGGCCACGTGCTCATCGGGTCATTCCTGTTGACAAAAGAATATGAACCATTGCTGCTTACCTATGGCTTAAGATCATGAATTCTGAAGGGTGGGTGTGGGGGGGGGGGGGGGGTGTTAAGGTATACGCGCCGCATCTCGTGACCGTGCCTGGCGTTTGCCTAATTTTCTCGACCTGTCGAGGGTCGACGACATCGCGTATATTGGAGTCTCAAGTGTCGCACTCTGCACTTGAACCCCACGCAAGTTTTTGCTAGGGATTCATTTACGAGGAAATAAGGCATCGCGTAGGGGAGTTCAGATGCAGCGCTAATATACCGCACCCCCCCCCCCCCCCCCCAAACTTCCTATGAAATAAATTAATAAAACTGAAGTGCGCTGCCCTGAAGCATGCTGGGAAGGCTTAATTGATTGGAACTGTTTTGTCCCGAAGTTCAAGCCGTCAAGCGAAGCTTTTCGCAGAGTTTTGTGAAGTTTTGCGAAGCCTTGACTTTCGTTTCCTCTGGTAATAAATGACCTGTGATGATGGTGATGGTGAAATTGATGACAATAGAGCTCTGAAAGAATAGTTTATCTCCATAAACTGATTTCATGTTTCACTTTGGTGTTCCTTTTAAGATATCATGCCAGTAATCAGTTGCGTATACAGCCCACCCTTTTCAATTTTATGTGCTGCCCTCTGCCGTCTTTGTAGGGGGCGATTGTAGGGGAGCTTCTTGGTGTGATCCGAGACAACCGGGCTCGCCAGAACAAACCCCTCCGAGATCCAGAGGTGTGCGGAAACCCTACCACAGAGTTCCGCGCAGTCCCGCCAGGGGAAGGGCGCATGCGCAATGGCGCCGTGAAAGAAAAGGCCGGTTGTCCCCATCCCTCTCAGCTCCGCACGTGCTGCACACTACACATACACCACTGCAACCAAGCGAAACTTGGCAAATGTGTGCACCGGCACACCTGAATCCGCTGGCGACGCAGGTTGAGCTCTTCTCTTCCCGACCTATGCAACAGTGGGCAGCTGTTACAGCTTCCCGTGATTACGACTCCCCTTTCTCCGAGCAGAGGTTCCCCATAATAAAAGCACGAAAGAAAAAAAGTTCTGGGCGCTCGGTTAACGACGTCGAGCGGTAGGAAAGCGGCAAGCAGATAACGTTGCTTTGGTGCGTGCCCGTTCGAAGCAGCAATGTGGTCTTCGCCTGGCGATGTCTTTATCTGGGGCGACTGCGTTAGGCGATGAAGGCCTAACTGCAGTGTACGTCCAACAAAACTTCAAAGCTATACGTCCAAAAGAGCTGAAGCAAGTCATAGTCAGCGTACGATCGTTCAAGGACACCTTCGTTCACGCTCATTACTGGCTGTTCAGTCACAGGAAGTGCATCGCATTGCACCTGAGCCGTGTTCCCAGAAACTAGCTACCTATGTTTTCTTTTTAATCGACCACCTCTTCGTCGCCGTCGTTAATTGTTTCTATTGTTTCTTTTGTAGTTAGGTTAGGTTAAGCTGAAATACCAGCTAAGCACAGGCGGTCTGGAGTGTGCGTCTCGCGTTTGAAAGCGAGACGCCCGCGCACCGGACTTGGTCGTTGCTAGGCATATAAAGTTTAGAGACAATGCGCTTGCCTTTGCTCAGTCTCAGTTCTGTGTTTCCTGAAGAGCTATCCGAGTTTTAAAGTTTATTTGGAAAAGGCTGAGAGTGTTTCAGTGATGTGTAGACGGCGGCAAGCTTACGTAAAGGTTCGAATAGTGGTCTGCAGAGTGCGAACGTGAACGTGTAAATGAATTATAGCGTACAGCCCCAACCGTAGCACGCACTGCCATAGTTACTGACGTGTCTGTTGCAGACAGGCAAGTCATATCAGTACTGCACTTTGAATTATTATTAAATGCGAAGCATTTCTTAGCGAACCTCAGGCACTTTGGGCGTTTCTATCTACGTATCTATCTATCTATCTATCTATCTATCTATCTATCTATCTATCTAGCCGCCTACGTCTGGGCGCTCTCCTGGTCCTCTCCATAACTCTAATGTACCAAATTGGCATAGTC